>NC_080422.1:40084543-40389404 GCF_029873635.1 Malania oleifera | reverse complement strand
TGCCCATACAGTCTGGGCATTCTAAAGAAAGTAAATTCTAGTGACAATTCACAATATAAATAAGTTTGTATTCTCAAACTGTCTAGGAAAGACGAAACCCTAAGATTTATGTTGAAAATAAAAATTTTTTTAGAGGGGCATACTTAACAATAACATTACAAGAAAATATTCACCGATTTACTCTAGAATTTCTCTAGTGTTTCATATTGTCTTTGAGTCTATACAATCTTTGGCGTGTGCTCAAGTTTGAATGTTGATAGTTTAATATGGCTTCATGATTTTTTACAAAACCAAGGTTTTACTATAATATAATAGTCATATTAAATATTCATATTCAATTAATATCAATGAAATTCATAAATCAGTTAAACATTAGTCATTATACAACTACAATTAATTTAGACATAAGACGTTCAATAAAATGTTGGGTCTAACATCTCAAATTTCAATTTTACTTAAAATTTCAAAAGTTTAAAAGCTATCATCCATATACTTCTCACAATAATCTTTATTTTCAATGGAAAAAATGATTTGTTAAGACAACAATATATTCTTAATAAATACAAACACTACTCCAACATCACAAAAATAATATATAACACTTCTTCACACACACATTATTAAATTATCAACATTCAAACTTGAGCACACACACTAGAGTTTATAATCTAATTTTCTAGAAGCTTTTCATCAAATTGATAACTGGATTTTTAAGCTTATCTATTATAGAGTCCCATTATGAATAATAAATATTTTAAGACTAGAATTTAATTATGAAGCATGGTTTGAAAAAAATGAATCAACAAACAAATCTTGAATCCAGTGACAATAATTCTGGTGATGAATATGATCACACCTGGGGCACTTTTGCAATACCTATTTATAGCATACTAATTTGTATGCGTGTGCTTGTGCCATACTTTTTGTTATGTTAAACAAGAAAAAGAAAAAGAAGTTGTCTCCATCAATTCCAAAGAGGCAGGCAGCCGTACGCCAAGGGAATTTAGTTTTAGCCCTAATGATTAGAACAAGCTTGTAAAACCCACCCTCAAATCATTATTAAACGGGCAAACACGTCGTTTGAAGGACACTAATCCCGGAAATCATGCTAGGAATTGACACACAAACTGTACTCATTGAACACTTTGTTACAACTCTAATATCCCACCTCAGTTCAGGACAAAAATCATTTCATCTCCTCGGTTAACAGACCAGAGAATTCATATGGATCAATGGATATTGCATATATACGAATCATATACACAAATATTTTTTTGCACACACACACGCACGCACACTGCCAGACACACGCGCGCGCACACTGTCACACACACACACGCATGCACTGTCACACACACACACACAACCGTACGCACACACGCACACACACATATATATAGTCCTTTGTAGAAGAAGAAGAAGAAGAAGAAGAAGAAGAAGAGGAGGAGGAGGAAGAAGTGTTACCTAAGAGTAGTAGAGGCGGCGGTGGTAGGAGGGGAAGACAGTGAAAACGTATGAGCGATGACACGGCAATGCAGTGGGCGGCAGCTCGAGACTTAGTGGTGGGAGGACGCCACTGCGTGCAGGGAGGATGAGCAAGGAGCAAGAGGGAGAAGGAGGGAGGAGTAGGCTGAGAGGAGGAGGGAGGAGATGGTAGGAAAGAGAGAGGAGTAGGTCGAGAGGGAGGAGGGAGGATGAGTGAGGAGTAGGCCGAGAGGGAGGAGGGAGGATGAGCGAGGAGCAGGATCGGGAGAAGGAGGGAGGAGCAGGCGGGAGAGGAATAAGGGAATTTGAGGGGAGCTTGGGAAAATATGCTGGGTTTAAGGGATTTAGTGTTTTGAGTATTAGTGGTGGTTTCTATTTTTTTTAAATAAAAGAAGTATTAGTAACGGTTCCCAAATCCATCACTAATAAGGGGCTAATAATGAAGAATCTACAAATTCGTCACTAATATTGTGAAATAAATTTTTTATTTATTTATTTTTCAATAAAAGAAGTATTAATGACAACTCCCAAATTCGTCACTAATAAGAGGATAATAGTGATGAATCTTCAAATTCGTCACTAAAATTGTGAAATAAATTTTTTTATTTCTTTTAAATAAAATAAGTATTAGTGACGATTGCCAAATTCGTCACTAATAAGGGACTAATAGTGACGAATATACAAATTCGTCACTAATATTGTGAAATAAATTTTTTTTTTTCAATTAAAGAAGTATTAGTGACGACTCCCAAATCCGTCACTAATAAGGGGCTAATAGTGACGAGTTTGAAGATCCATCACTAATATTGTGAAATAAAATTTTTTTAAAAAAATAATAGTAGTGACAATTATTTATTCGTCACTAATAATTGTCTTTTAATGACGGATTTAATTTGTCACTAATACCGTAGAAATCATCGCTAATATTTTCACTGGATAATTTTTGCGTGAAAAATGTTTTCCCACGATATTTTTTGATTTTTAGTGACGGTTTCAAATTCGTCACTAATAGTGCTATATTAGTGACGGTTGCTAAAAATGTCACTAATACCCACTTTTAGTGACGAAATTGAATTTGTCACTAATAGTTCGTTACTAAAAATCAGTTTTTTTAGTAGTGTGAGAGGTGTCTCACTCCGTCGATTTATCAATATTTTCAGGTCTTCCAGGTGATCGACCTTAGATAGCTCCAGGGCGGGGTTAGTTTTTGTGAGTTGGATATCGGAACGGTTATGTATTTAGTTTTATGTTCAATATATTTTATTTTGGTTTTGTAATATGAAGAATGAGAGTGTATTTTATGGGTCTGCATATGTAAATATAGAACTCTGGTATTTTTTTTGAGGTTATTTAATTGATTCCGCAGTGTAAATGGTATTAGAGACGCGTGTTTGGTCTCTTAACACTCCGGACCCCACGTGGCGGGTCCTGACGCGTTACAATGTATATTTATGGTTTCAAGGGTTATTTCGAAAACTGACTGTTCAAAGTGGACTTTATAAGTTTAGAATATATGAAATGGTATTTTAGATAAAACAAACGGTGGAAAACTAAGTTTTATCATACAAACTTCAAACTATGTTTTCGTGGTTGTTTAAATGGCTATATTCAAATATTGAAACTGTGTGGCAGGTGAATAATCAGTATGAGTTATGGTATAACTGAATTTGTGTATGGTTGTGAAATATTGAATTGTTTGTGAAAATACTAGAACTTTCGTTGCGAAATACTGGGTTTTATTTAACGGCAGAGGGTAGGGTTTTATTTAAGGGCTGTGAGCCGAGTTTTATTTAACGACTGGGGGCTAGGTTGTATATGACGGCTAAGAGCCGGGTATATTTGACGGCCGAGGGGCTGGGTTTTTTGAAATGGCAGATTTTATACAAAATGAAATTTATACTACAGTTTACTATTCAAATTGCATGATATGGTTTAAGAACCTTGAGGACCAGTTGTATTGTGAGCACGGTACCGTTGTTAGGGAATTATTATTGGTCATGTGCACCCACACTGTACTGAAAGGTGTAGGGTGGTTTTAGCCAATTAGCCTACATAAAGGCGGTACCTTCCCTAGGGTCCGTATCAGGAAGTGGTAAGGCAATCGGACCCGCAACTGGGTTGCGGATGCCTGCTCGTGTATTAGCAGATGAATACTTTGACTTTTTTTTTGGGTTGATCCCCCAGGGCTAAGTCCAGCCTTCGAGCTGCACAACTCGTCATGGGGGTTAAGCATGTCGTTTAGTCCCAGGGAGCGTCTTTTACGCATATATGTTAATTTATATAAATGGCTTTATTAGTTACTGAAATGGTTTATTCTGTGGAAACGAAAAGGGGAATTTTCAGCAGTGTAGGGTGAGTATATTGTATAAATTCTATTTTCGATTTAATGAAGAATGAAATATTTTCTGTATACACTAAAACTCAGGTTGACCACATACTAATATAAACTTAATCTGCCTTATTGAGAAGTGTCTCACCCCCATATACAAATCATTTTTCAAGACCATCCTAAGATTGGGTTTAGCAAGCTTCGGGATAGGGCGGTAGCTAGTTTTTATGTGAGTGTTTGTAAGAAATATATTGTATGTAAGTTGTAAGAACCTGACCCGAGATAGGTGTATTGAATAAATAAGGAAAAAAAAGGACAAATTAAAAAGGTAAAAATTAGCAAGGCTCGTCGACGAGGCTTCTTTTCTCGTCGACGAAGTCTCTTGTGTAGCTTGGTGACGAGTTCCAGTGGTTCGTCGACGAGGAGATACCAAGGGATTTTAGGAAATCCTGAAATCTCAGGCTCGTCGACGAGTCCACCTTGACGACGACGAGCTTCCTTCTGCGGCTCGTCGACGAGGATGCGGCTCGTCGACGAGGATGCCATCTCATCGGTGAGTATAGTCGGGTCAACTTGTTTATAAATATCTTTTAGCTTTACTTAATGGTTAAGAAATCGAAACACTCTCTCTCTCTAGAACTCGAACACACTCTCTCTCTCTCTCTCTCTCTCTCTCTAGGATTTCAAGCCGTCTATTGTCGGAATCAACGATCCAACATTGCCACGTGGATTAGGAGAACAATCACTTCGAGGATAGCGGATCAGAATTTTGTTTCAAGGATTTTCGGGTGGGTTTTGACCGAAAATCGAGGTAAGGGTCCGATTTCGTTTTTGTTTCGGTATATATATAGTAGTGAGAATTATAGTGAAGTATAGTTCTTCATTATTTAGGTTTTGGGAACTCGGTTCGTAGTTTTGGAGCCGTAGAGTTCGGGTATTGGTATCGGGAAAAGGTAAAGGGATTCTGTTTATATCAATTATTTTTGAAATCGCAATCGGTAAATATGTAGTTTACGATTGTATGTATGATTTGACTACTTATTTGGGAAAATCTATCAGGTGAAAATACGGGATTTTCGGGTTACTGTTTTGGGAAAATTTGGGTGTTTTAGGTATAATCTCTATTTTTGTTAGAAAATCGTATGTTATATAAAACTATGATATTGAGATGACTATACCTATATTTGTATTAAATTGTATTCTTGAACTGAAAATGATATGATTTGTTGTATACCAAATAAGTGTGTAATGAACTGTTGTATGTAAAATGTTTCAGGTGTGTGAAAATAGCCATGATGACTAAATACCATAAGCTGAGAGGTATAGGAACATGAGTTCCAAAATTGTTCCAAGTTTTGTGAAATTGCCACGTCTTGGCTAATTACTGTGGGAAAAACACCTTATCTTGGCTAAATACTGTGGGCGAGAGTGTTCGACTTTATATCTGAGGGTGTGAAATATCGCCTGTTGGTTTCGGTTGGTCACCGATGGGTGTGAGTTGACACCGTATTAGCAACTATATCTTTGTGGGGCTTTAACTAATGCCAGGTTATTAGGTGCTCCGTGTAATGTGGCTGGTTTCGGCCGAAGAGTGTGACAACACTGACCGTATGTTTTGTATCGTATGTACTGGAACTGGATTATGAAAATGCTGGAACTGTATTGTGTTATGTTTTATGTCGAAATAACACATGTATGCCACACACTGATATAACCTATTTTCTTCCTTACTGAGAGGTGTCTCACCCCGAATATACAAATATTTTTCAAGTCCTTCGAGTAGCCGTCATTAGTATCCTAGCGTAATGGGAGCGTGGTTATTGGTTAGCTGCATATAGTACTTGTGTAAGTACGAATTTTGTAACCGGGTTGTCATTGTTGGGTTTTGAAGACACCCGGGGTACAAACTGTATTTTGGAGCATAGAATTTAGTTATGTATATACTTTGGTATGGTAAGTTGTATGTATTAGAAAGAATATTTTCGCTACGTATCTGATGTGTATGGATATGTATGTGAATGTGTATAGGGTGTACGTGTACCCCACAGGGTCGGACCCTTATTCAGTGTTGTATCATGTATATTTTAATTGATACAAAGATAGGTTAGGTTACTAAATTCACATCTAGGGTCCATCTACGGGTTTGGGGCGTGACATGAGTTATGCCATAAGTCTTTGGATATGTAATATGGTTGTATGAATTGGGATAGTATACCTTCGGTTCTGGTTAGTGTTATGGGTATCTTGAAACCCCTATGTATAATATTAGTTAGAACTCTGGTAATGTATTTTTGGAGAACGTGTATTTCCATTGTATTTTTATAATGAATATGATATCAAGTACACAGACGTCACTAAAGTAGTACCTCGGGCCCTTGTGGCGGGTCGGGGTGTTACAAAAGCACATGTCACATTAGCCTTCATGTCCACATTTAAGATGAAAATGTTCGAATACTTTATTCATTTTTGAAGAAAATTATGAAGCTGAACCCTAATTTTTACATTTATCAATCTGTCGAAATTACTCTTGAAATTTCATAAACTTTAGTTTGTGCATTTGTGTTGATATCTGGATTTTGGCTAGTATTAAGATCTTGATAATTAAAAAATGTCTCCCTTAAGGGTTTTGAGATATATGGAACCATGAAATTGTAAAGCATAGAAGAAAATAAAGGAATAAGGTAGAAGAAGAATCAAAACCTTGTGGTAATCGTTGGGCACTGAAATCGACGGCGACGACGATAGGCGAGGGGTTGTGACAGTCTGCGAACAACGAAGGGCAGGGGGCTATGACAAAAGGCGACGACGAGGGGCTGGGGCTGCGACGGAGAGAGGAGGACTGGGAGGGGAGGAGGGAAATAGATCAGGAAAAGGAAGGAAGGAAAGAAGGAGGATTGGGAGGGGAGAAGGGAAACATATAAGGAAAAGAGGAAAATGAGGGAATTTGGGGGAAACTTAAGCGGCGTGGAAAAATATATTTATGCATATTAGTGACGAATTTAAACCGTCACTAATACCTCCCAAACTGTCACTAATATATTTAACTAAATTATTTTTATATTTTTTAAATAAAGAACTTATTAGTGACGAATCTAAACTATCACTTATACCATATTATTAGAGACGAATCTTTCTGAACCGTCACTAATATTGTTAACTAAATAATTTTTAAATTTTTTAAATAAAAAAACTATTAGTAACGAATCTAAACAATCACTAATACCTTGTTATTAGTGACAAATTTTCTCAAACCGTCACTACTATTGTTTACAAAATTATTTTAAAATTTTTAAAATAGAAAGACTATTAGTAATGAATTTTCAAAACCTTAACTATATATTTTTTATATATTAATACAATAATAGCAGTGATGACTACCCAACTGTCATTCTTAACGACTTTTAGTGACGGATTTCATTCATCACTAATACCCATAAAATCGTCGATAATATTTTTTTGGGATAATTTCTGCGCGAAAAATGATTTTTCACGACAGTTTGGGTTGGAAAATCAGTTTGTTGTGACGAAATTATTAGTGACGGATGCTAAAACCATCACTAATACTTACACTATTAGTGATAAAATTGAATTCGTCGCTAGTATATATATTATTGATGAAATAATATATATATATATATATATATTATGTGAAATTGTCTTTTACCAAATATAGAGGGAGATATGTGTCTTTTTTACGTGATGTATGAAATTTTTAAAATTTAAAAATTTTTTTTTGTCTTTTTGTTAAAATTGTGGAAAAATCAATATTCTTTTTATCTTTTATTTTATTATTTCAAGTTGTAAAATAATAAGGGGATGGCTTCATCTATATATACATCGAGATTGACCATCATTTATTCCACCTCGCCATTTTCAAGATCTTGGGGAATAATATTTTAAAATATAAATATAATAGAAAAACTAGTGGCAATAGAATAACATTAATAATTCATAAACTAATAGGAGTTTATACTATAATACCACGCCAGTAATATTTAATTCTTCTGCCCATGCTCGTTGGGAAAAGCGATGCACTTTAATGTTCAGAGTCCGCAGATATCCTGACGCGTGTTGCGGAACCGCATCCTCCTTTTTCCTTCCTGAAAAGTTTCCATACCCACACAGCACTGCTGTATGCAGTGCGTCATTAAATAATCACGTCTCATGCATATCTACAACGTAATCAATGCACACATGCATTGCATGTGCTATACATATACTTATGTACGTATCAGAGAGAGAGAGAGAGAGAGAGAGAGAGAGAGAGAGAGAGCGAGAGAGCTTCTATGTATATATATATATATATATCTTCTCATCAGAAAGCTATTACTCTCCAAAAAGACCAGCAGGTAATTATTCAGTCGGCTAATGGAAAACTCATTGCATTGTATGTACACCATTTGCTTTCTTCGATTATTTTCGTGCAGCTTCTGATCTGATCTTGTCTTCTTGTCTCGTTCACGTTGTTGCATTGTACAGTGTGTGTGTGTGTGTGTGTATGTGTGTAAGTTAAGAGAGTTGGATCTGAGAGATGTGGAGGCTTAAGACTGCTGAAGGAGATGAAAATGATGAGTACCTGCTCAGCACCAACAACCATCTTGGGCGACAGACGTGGGAATTTAACCCAAATGCCGGAACGCCGGAAGAGCGAGCAGAGGTGGAAAAGGTTCGATGACGTTTCCGAGACAACCGTGCCCAAGTCCGACCCGCCGGTGATCTTATTTGGCGAATGCAGGTCCATGTATATTCTTAACAAAGAGTGTTACCTGCATCGCATATATGAATTATATTGTCTACAATATTTTCAGAATTATTAACAAAGAATTAATATATATTTTTAAAACAAATTAACCAAGATAGTGGCAGATTTTACTCAAGTAGTAAGGATGAAGTTAAATTTTGGTGACCTCAAAGTCTCCTCACTTATAATTTCTCTAATAAATTATTAGGGATCCCCTAGCTCGGTACTACCTAGATCGGATCAATAAATAAAAAATCAAAAAAATATATTAATCATGATATATTGCTACAATTTAGTTTATGAAAAATTGAAGTATGATTATTCAAAAAATTAATCATAATGCCTAACTAGGTTTTCTCAAATGGTAAGTGTGAAGTTGGGTTTTGATGACTTTAAGGTCTCAAATTCGATTCCCTAATGATTTGTCAAGTGAATTACTAGGAATGCATTAATGTGCGAGTGATAATATTTTCATCCTATATTATCATATAAAAAAAAAATTAATCTTGATATATTACCATAATTCAGTTTATAAATATTGAAATATAAATATTCAAAGTTATTTATAAAAAAATTATTTTATTTAAAACTATATATAAAATGCATGCCCGAGATATTATCTCTATTATGACATCACACATAGATACTTAAAATATGGAATGTGATATGACATGAATGCTCAACTCCAAATTATGCTATTTTTAAAATTTTAATATTTGCATAACATTATACATAAAAACTCTTTATACATAAAAAAACATACTTTTTAAATTTTATTTCTAATTCTATAATTTTACTTTCAAGATTTACCTTTTGAAATCATATTATTATTAATCTAAATAACACTAACACATTAATTTCAGAAGATGTCACAGTTTTTATTTTTAAATTTAACTTTTAGTTAGTACTTATGATACACATCATATTTATTTAATTTTTTTAACCAAGTGTTCAAATTTCGACCTATTTAAATTTAAATTCTAGATGTAAATTTATCTAATTTATATTGAATTCACCATTTCTAAAACCATTAAGTTTATTGTATTTTGTATCAAATAATCATTTTTAGGTTCAAATCTTACCCTAATTAAAATAAAATTTTTGAATGTATATTTATCTAATTTTTATTGAGTTTATTTTTTTATAAATATTTTATTTTAATTTCAAATAATAATATTTTTATCTGTAAAATAATTTACACTATACTTTTATTTATATATGATGTGTGTTGTGTGTACTTACTAGCGTTTGACTTATTTAAATTAAATTTTATAAATTTAAATTTATCTTTATTTTGGTTGAACTCACTCTCATACTTTTCATGATTCTCATTTTTGCTTTTTTCCTCTCTCATTCTCACTCCAACCACTCTCCTCTCTCGGTTCTACAACTAGCCAAGCTCTAAAATGGCTGATGCCTCCTCCCCATCCTCATTTTCTTCCTACACCTCTCTAACTATGAAAAGAATGAATACCGCCAACTTCATATGACGTCGGCCTGTTGATCTAGGCGAAACAGCTTTATTTATTTATTTTTTTTTTAAGGTTCCTGCTGCTTCTTCTTCTCAATGAACGGATGGGAACGTTATCGCCGCCGGCAGTCAGTCGTATATTTTCAGCGCAGGCCCTCACTTTCCGATTACTGTATGTATCTATCTTCTTCCCAAATGCCTGATTCAGTGACCACGTTTGAAAATTTCCTACGATTGTGCAAATTTCCTTTGGTGGTTGTGATGATCGATGGCTCCAAGGAGAGAGGCGCCTCCGCCCCAAATCATCTCACCCTAATCATTTCGCCTATAGTTTCAATGCTCAAGCTGAGGGTCTAACTACCCACAAAAATTGATTGGGGGAAATGGTAGCAAGCAGCAGGAAGAAGAGGAAAAGACTATGGCGAAGGACCTACATTTTAATACGACTTGCGTCTTTCTTTTCCAGTCTTCACGCCGGTAACCGATGTCGCTTATCATGTCAAGCCCTTGCTTGAAACTTTTTTCTCAGTTCATTGATTGCGGTAATTTCAATTCCCTATATACTTATGTTAATTGACCTCTTCTAAAAACTGTCTCAAACGATTAGTTTTAGTAATTTCTGTCTTGATACCATATTTCAGTATCTTTTCTGTGTGTTTTTTTTTTTGTTTTTTTGGATGGTTCATTCTTTCAACTGGGGTGAGGGAGAGCATTATTTATTGGGTATCTTTATTGGATGTTCCTGAGGCTGAGACCCATCTACACTATTCTGTGGTCGGCTGTAGTAGAAGTAACTTTTTTTTTGGTTACTTTTTCTCTTGATAAATTAAAGTAACAGTATGAGTATAAATGATAATGATGGTATATTTGAGAGTGACCAGTGTATTGGTGGAGTGAGAGGATGAAGAGAGAGGAATAGGAAGGTGGAATGGACAATTTATGGTCAAATGATCTTTAAATAGTGAAGTATTTATTTTTTATTTTTTATTTTTTATGAGGTAGACATCATCCTTGATGTTTAAACAATGGAGGGATGATAAGTCACCTTTTAAGGGAAATCAAAGAAAGTTGTGTTGTAAATTTCTAAACCTCAGGAGAAATGTTGCAATATGGCTAGATTTTGGGGTCTTTGTAACTTGCTCTATATTAGTATATTTCATGTTTTAACTGATATTTTTTTTTCGGTATTTTTGAGCAGGGATAGGTGGGTTTCAGTTAATTGACTATTGCATTGCATACATTATCTATTGATAGTTACTTTCTTTCATTTTGCAATGCAGTTCCTAAGAGAGAATAGCTTCAAACAAATAGCGCCCCAAGTTAAGGTTTGTGATGGTGACGAGATCACCTACGAAACAGCCAGAACTGCATTAAGGAGGGCCGTCCATTATTTTGCAGCCTTGCAGGCCAGTGATGGTCATTGGCCGGCCGAAAATGCTGGCCCATTGTTCTTTCTTCCTCCATTGGTGGGTTGATATTTTCCTCATCATCTTTCATTGTGCTAATATATGTTATATTGCATATAATTTACGTCAACAGTGATAGTAACTAAAATGTTGGGATATAACTCTTGAAAAAAAATAAATAAAGTTGATAAGTACTTCATATTTATTGGTGGAGCTGATTTATTCTTCAAAACCTAATATTTAGTTCTTACTATGGATAATAGAACAACAAAATATGATCAAAGAAACGTAGAGTAAGAATGCATGATATCACCACATTGATAGTTGACCTTCCAGCCATGACTCAACAATTAGGGCCTAATTTGGTTCCTGTTTAAGTGCTGAAAACTGAATATGCTTGTTGACTTCTTGTGAGCCTGAAAATCTGTTTTGATTAACCAAAGAACAAGACAATAGGTTAGGGACAGCATAGGATGAAGAGAGAGAGAGGGAGAGAGAGAGAGAGAGAGAGAGAGAGAGTATTGCAGTGTGGAGAGAGATGAATGGCGCAAAACTTGGGAGAGACATCCAGCTCTTTAGGTCAACCCTCTTTAATTAATAAGAAAATAACTAGAGGACTTAAAAATGCACCACCTAATTACCAAGTTATTACTATCTAACACTCCCCCCTAAGAGAGTATTGTGGAGTGGAGAAAGATGAGTAACTGCAGACTTGGGAGAGATGTCCAGCTCTTTAGGTGAGCCCTACTTATTCTAGTAAGAAAAACTGGACGACATAAATACCCTTACCCCACCTATGTACCAAGTTATTCCTTTCTGCCCATTCTTGCTAAGAGCGGATACAGCTAAAAGAGCAGTTATTCCAACACCCTCAACAGCGCGTTCTACTCCCACTCAAGTAGGAGGTGTATAAATATCACCTAACCCTAACTTGTTACAACAATTAGACAGGGTGGGTTTAAATAAAGACTTTGTGAAAGCATCTCCAAATATTTCACAAATGAACTTCTCACAATCTTCTTGTTCACAACATTCCTCACAAAATTAGGGTCAACTTCAATGTGCTTTTTCCTCTAATGAAACATTGGGTTGGAAAGCAATATATATGACAGGTTGATTATAATAAAATATATCTATCGACTTCGTTATCAAGAAATCCATCTTTGACATAAGAGACTTCAATTGTAGAAGTACGCGCCATTGCTTTGGGTTCTAGTCTTGTTGCCCTCTTTTATTATGTAGTGTTTAAAAAAAATTATTGTGCTCCGTATCATGGGTGTTATTTATCATGTATTTATCTCTCCATGTGTTGTTGGGCTGCACATGTGGGGTAGTGTTAAAGCTTGGTATACAGTGTTGGCACACAACCTAACAGCTTAAGCTTTTAGCTAAAGTAGTAATCTAACAGTTATGTACACATGATGTCTGATGAGTAATCCCTTTACCAAGCAAAAAGACTGAAGCATTTAAAAAAAATTCAAGTGCATTAAAATTTGAATATCATTTTTAAAACTGATTCTTTATCTCTTGGTAGGATTGAATGAATACATTAAGCAATTCATACCTTTCTTTTAACAAATAGAGCTAGATCATACAAGAATAATCATCCACAAGAGACATGGATGATGTGTCAGGTTCTTGACTGTATTCAGACCCCAAATATTTGAATGATTAAGAGTGAACAAAGACTTTCTATGGGCCTTAATTGTAGATGGATAAGAAGACCTAAGGTGCTTTCCTAATTGAAATGCAGAAACTCAAAATGAGAACTAGATTTGAAAATGGGGAAGTTGCCTTGTAAGTTGTGAAGATATGGATGTTCTAAATGGGCATGTCACTATTCCAACAAAACACCATGGGAAGACAATGAATTGGATCTACCAATACCATCATTGAAGTAGTACAAATGATCCTTCTTAAGCCCTTCTCTGATCCTCTTCTTAATCTAGAGGTCGTGAATAACACAACTAGAGAAGGAAAATAGGTTATGGAGTGGTGATGAAATTTAGTTAATTGACCAACATATGACAAATTCAAGGAAAACTTTTACACATAAATACAGATGAACGTACAGAAGGAAATGAAAAATATTTCCACAATTGGAGACAGGGGTAGCCGACAGAAAGTGTAAACTTAGGGTGTACTGGGTTTCAAGGACTATCAGGGCTACCTGTCAAATGGAAGGAAGGGCAATATCAATAACCTAGGGAGTAGAAGATGAAGAGGCAAGAAGCTCGCTCTACCTGAATTGGCCACAGTACAGATGTAGAAGACTAAGTTTGGAGTTGTTGAACAATGTGTACAAGATTGTTATACTCCTCTTCAGACATAGTGATGATGTACTAAACTATCCAGTAGAGTGACAATGCGTGGTGGAGGGTTCAATAGTAGACTCTCTCTGAGCAGAGACTTACTGGTCCAATTTTGTCTCCTTGGAGATCGCAACAACGATCTACACTATGGTTTACTTTGCCACTGTGTTTGACAAATGCAGGAATTGCGACAAACATGCATCCTGACAAACCACTTCTGCCACTTCCCTTCAATTCTCAGCCTCGTCCTCCAACACTACTTCTGCGATAAGGCAGTTCAAACCATGGCTGAAGTTTCTTTGGAAAGAAGCCACCAAGACCACCCTAAGCATGGCAAGAACAACGCACAACAGAAAAGACACATCACTGGACATATCAGTTAGAGCACAACAGCACTGACCAGCATTATGGAGGCAAATTAAGTCTTCAACGAGCAGCCATCCATAACCAAACAGAACACCAGAATACAGCAATTACACTAGCCAGAGTAGTCTGGCAGGCAGAAGACCAGCTGCAATCATACAAACAGCAAGTGACTTTAACAATGAGCCCTGAGGCTCACAAAAACACATTCAAACATAGAATGAATGTAGACATATGCACAGACTGGGATGGGGAGTTTGAACACCTATGAAGACCCCCACGAAAATAGTTATAACAGGTGCAGTAAGGGATAAAACATTCCACTTGACCAAACAGACCACAACCCACCCAGGATGCATTGACCAGAAACATCAGTTTCTACTAACAGGATTTGGCTGCTTTCACATCAGCAACACCTTATGACCTCAGATTGTATCCAATAATGGATGCACACTACCCAACCAAGAAAACAAGTGATCCCAAACAACTCTTAAACAAGAGAGAGCATCGGAGGGAAGATAATGAGAAGTTGGAAACAGAAAAAAATTTGTTGAAAGCCAATTCAGAACCACAGTAGTGATAGTAACTGACTGAAAGAGGAAGCATTATGGTAATGGTGGCAACCAGCAGCATTGAACAGTAGCTTTGAACAGTAAGTAGCACAAACAGTTAAATAAAAATAAAATCAAAGCTTGCTCTGATACCATGTTGTGAACCTGAACATCTTAATTGATTAACCAAAGAACAAGACAGTAAGACACTAGGGTTAGGGAGAGAGAGAGAGAGAGAAAGAGAGAGAGAGGATGGTACCGTAGAGTGGCAAAATATGAGTGACGACAGACCTACATACCATCTCTCCATATCTTGAATCTTTTTGGAAATTTTAATAATGTGCTCTAAACACTTTAAACAGATCTGATTATTAATTTAGAGTTGAATAAATATGTTTTGTTTTGAGTTGTAATAGACATTATCAAGGTATATGAGATGAATGAATGCGTTTTGTTTTGAATTGTAAAGAGACTTTATCAATGTATGTTTGAAGTATACAATTGTTGAGGTAAAGGGAAAGAGTGAGGGATCTACACAGTACAAATTACTCTGTTTCCAGACACAAGCTGGACAGAGAATCAAATACACTACATGTTTATGTTCTAGTGTAATTCGCATCCACAGGAAAAAGTTTCTTGATGATATGTAGATAGATCCTACGCTCACACTTTTCTTCACTTTTGATGGCCCTCCAGTTCTTTCCTTCCACGTTTCTCAAAATAGTGAGCACGAAATTGATTTCCATAGCAGCTTACTTCCTTGTTGCAACTTGTCATAATGCTCACTGAGCAGGAAATTTGTGACTGAAGAAGGAGGCATGGCCCATTGGGTTCAAAGATGATTGAATAATCTTGGTTGGACTCGCAAAACAAGGAGGCAGTGGAAAAGTAATTGGTTGATGGTTTCCAATGTGGATTTGCATGTATAGGTTCTATTGGATATGCTCCATCCTCTTCTCTGCAAATTGTCCATCGTAGCTAGTCTAGCCCATGCTGCCAACTAAATCAATTAGCATATCTTTGTGGGCACTGTTTTCAACCAAACTGATTTTGTAGGAAATTTAATGGGAAAGGAAGGAGCAAATTGCTGTGATAAAAAAGTGGGAATATAATGATTTGTGTAAAGGTTCCAGTTGAAGAGTAGGCCACAGTAATTTGTTATCCTTCTGTCATCTTTACTGAGTCTAATAAATTGAGCAGGTTAACAGCCTTTTTTCTTTTTCCCTGACGATTTTTGGGAGTTCTGGCGAATTTTGGGGTTCCATGCAATTGAACTGTTTGAGACCTCCCTAGTTTGTGCTATTCCCCTCTTTTGTTCGAGAAATTTGGCTGAGATATGGGAAGCGGCTGTCGAGGCTCCTAATTCCTCCCATTTCACTGGGGATCATTGCAGAAAGATATGGAAATGTTAGAGCCAATAGCCAGCAAGGCTACCTGCTAAAATGCGTCTCTTCCTGACAGGATCCCTCTCCATAATCCACATCATCCATGGGGTAGGCTAACTTGTGGGAAACTAGAATCCGCCTTGCTTCCACATTTAACGCGAATGAAATTATGCCAGACAATTCCTTCCTAAAAGGAATTAAAAGCTAGCCTTTTATGTGTTAAGTATCAGTTAATATTTTTCGTTTATACTATTCAGTTTTATAAATCAAACAAGCTTAAATACAAGGAAAAATCTTACTTTACTATTATGCTGCCCAATCACTCTTTTTAGAGCATGCATGTGAGGAGTTTATACATGATAGTTTGTGCTGAATGGCATGATCACTTGGACATCAATTGTTTTTCTATGAGCTGTTCTGTTCATTTTTTCAGGCAACAAAATTCCGCTAAAATCTAAACTAAAGTACATTGGATGGAGGATAAGACATCCTCCATGATTCAGCTAATTATGATAATGCTGCCCTCCAGTCTCTTTGAAGATTAGCCAGAGGGTCACCCAAAAATTCCAAATGAATTAGCCCAGAAAGACCGACTGTTTTGGTTTTAAGTAAAGATACTAATTATTTTATTTTTCTTTCAAAAATAAAAAATGCAGGTCATAACTTTGTACATTACAGGACATCTCACTGCTGTATTTTCAGCAGAACATCACAAAGAAATTCTTCGTTACATACACAATCATCAGGTACAAACTCTAGATAGTCAAGTTCTTTAACTTTTTTGATGCTCTGATATGATGGTGGTAAATTGATTTCTTCATAGTTAAACTTGATATTCTGTTTTTGCTATGCTTATTAATCACTGGCTATGTATTTGGCAGAATGAAGATGGTGGGTGGGGATTACACATAGAGGGCCACAGTATCATGTTATCTACTGCACTCACCTATGTTTGCTTGCGTATACTTGGAGAAAGACCCAATGGCAGTGAAAACAATGTTGTTGCAAGGGCGAGAGAATGGATCTTTAACCATGGCACCATAGTGGCTGCACCTTCTTGGGCAAAGATCTGGCTTTCGGTAGAGTACCTTTCTCAAACCACTGATGTTGCACTTGGAACATGGATTTGAGGTCTTGCATTTTGAATTTATGTGGATGTCGACAAAACACAATATAACTTTGTTGAGTTTTGTCCAAATTTACACAATTTCAAATTTACAGTTTCAAGTCCATGATCGAAGAGATAGTGTGCATCCTTTTGTGTTGTTGTGCAACTGTTTATTAGTTTTTGTTTATAACCTATAGTATTAATCATTTAATTGTTTCCTTCTTGCAGATAATTGGTGTGTTTGATTGGTCAAGCACCAATCCTATGCCCCCAGAGTTTTGGCACTTTCCCTCTTTTCTACCTTTGCATCCAGGTGTGGGGGTGTACTAACTCGATCTTTATTTTTTGAAAATCTAATTCCTTAAAACATGTTTGACAACTTGTTTCAGAACATGTTTAGTATTTTTACTTAAAAATATAGGCAATATGATTTAAATATGGTTCAAAATTTTTTTTTTCTTGTAAGAAAGAGAAATAAACTAGATAAAATCATAAAAGCTAAAATGTCAAAGTAGAGAAAGAAATACAAAAAAAAAAAAAATCCTAATGAGGGGAGTAGAAGATCTTTCAAAAATAAATTTGGAATTTTATAAATTGAATTGCAATAGTAGGTCAAATTTTGAGAGTAGGAGCAGTCTAGTAACTATAACAGTCAGGGGCTAATGGTTGTTGGGTTTTCAAATGTTACGAAACAGGTAATGATACAATGTTCGTGAGTTTGTTTCTCACATTAGCAAACTTGTTAAAAGCTTAGGGGCCATTTTGGATTATCAACAAATCTTAGCAAAATTGGCTAGTATAGTGATAGCCCTCCCTTTCTATTTATAATACATCGTATGTGCATCATACTAATCACCATACCCTTGTTGACTCACTTCCACTAACACATGGTAATTGCACTAAATAACTAGTAACACCCCCTAATCCCTCCTCAAACTAGAGCATAGTACATAACATATGCTCCTAGCTTGTTGCAAATGCATTTAACTCTGGACCCTGCAAAGCTTTAGCGTACAAATCAGCTAGCTCATATTAAGATTTCATATGAGCAGCTGCAATGAGCTTTTGCACAAGGTCTTCCCAAATAAAATGACAATCAACCTCAACGTGTTCTATCCTCTCATAAAAGATTGGATTGGAAGCAGTATGAATAGCAACTTGATTAATATGCATCAACTTCTTAGGATGGGAACATGAAAAACAAATTCTTCCAACATGTCCTTCCGCCAAACTAGTTCGCATTTAGTATTGGCCATAGACCTATCCTCATGCTCAGTGCTTGACCATACAACCATGGACTGTTTCTTACTTTTCCATTATACTGGGTTAGCACCAACAAACACTGTACCTGGTTGTGAGTATTCCATCAAATAGTGCCAATCTACCTGTAAATATCCTTTATCATGAGTGTGACCTTGATTGTGATATGATCACATGAGAGACCTCTCAAGGTGCACCTTTGAGGTATTGTAAGATACGAATGACAACATCTAAGTGACTTGTTCAGGGAGAATAAAGCAATTGGTTCATGACACTTGTTGTAAGAGATATGTTTGATCAAATGATTGGGAGATAGTTCAACTTCCAAGAAGTCCTTGGTATCATCCATGATTAGTTAATAACTCATCCACATTTGGAAGTAATTTAGATTCAATGTATCAACAAGTTTGGATCTTAGTAGCACTGTCTCATCCAAAAGATATGCAAGGTTCTCATTTGATATCTGGATACTTCCATGCTTAAAAAATATTTCAATGGTCTTAAATCTTTAATCATAAAACTTTGTTTGTGAAAATGCATGTATACCTTGACTATCATCACTAGTAATAACAAAGTACCAATGTACATAGCTAGCAAAATCCTACTAGCAACAATATGGCAATAAAAGAAAGAGTGATATACCAAACATAACTTAAGGACTACGACACTAGACCTTCAAAACCATGCTCTACCATAAAGGATTGTTTAAGATACCGCAACAACATTGACACCCCCTAAGCAACAAAAACCCAAATGGTTGCTCCATATGGACCTTCTTTTTAGGGTCATCATGCAACAAAGCATTCTTTGCCAGACAATTGATTTGAAGGCCACTGATATGTTATTGTTAATGAGATAGAATAACTGTTGATCCATCCTTGGTGGAGTCTCCAAAGTTGTCGATGTGTCTCGATTTTTTAGCACCGTGTCTAGGGTTAGCCCGGATAGAATTTTGTGTTGATAGTAGTCCCCCTTTGTTCATTCCTTTGTAAGAAGGACACAACCAAGCTAAAAATGCACATAATGATGTTTATGGTTAACACTGGGCATTAGCGGAGAAAGCATGAGTCGGGGATGAATAAGCAAAGAACGAAATAGAGAACGTATGCAAATGGCGAGAGTCACAATATATTGGGGGGGGGGGGGGAAGTTGACAACATGAAGTTGCGATAGTGCAAGACGACTTGAAGCCATAACATAAAGAACAATCACCAGCTATGGTCCTTAAATTACCGTTTAGGGATAAAGGATGTAGGGTTGTAGAAACAACCATGAAGTTTGCCTAGAAGTAGTCACCCTTGAAAGAGTGCATAATAGCTCATTGATTGTGCACTGTTGCGTTGGAGATGAATGAGGCTAAGTGATTTACCGAAATTGTTGGATGTAAAAATGTATCGGTATGGGAGCATATGTCGAAGCTGTAACGTGAAGAACAACTCGAAGCTGTAATATGAAAGGTGCAAAGTTGATGGCATAAAGCCGTAACAATGAGAGACAACTTGAAGCTGCAATGTGAAAAGTAGCTCGAAGTTGCAACATGAGGAACGTCTTGAAGTTGCACTGTGAAAGGTAGAAAGTTAACTATGTGAAGCATCAACAGTGCAAGATGGTTTGAAGCTGCAATGTATGGGATTGCATTGTTGATGGTATAAGGCCACGAAGTGCAAAACAGCTTGAAGTTGCAAATTATGAGGTGCAAAGTTGGTGGCCACAACAATGCAAGATGGCTTGAAGCTGCAACATATAGGGGTGACAAGTTGTTGAGCCAACATTGCAATACAACTTGAAGCTGCAAAGTTAATGGCATAAAACCACAATAGTGCAAGACGGCTTGAAGCTGCAATGTATAAGACGACTTGAAACTGCAACATAAAAAATGCAAAGTTCACAACATAAAGCTGCAATGGTGCAAAACCGCTCAGTTGATGACATAAAACTACAATGGTTCAAAACAAAAGCAACAGTGCATGAGGTGTAAAGTTGGTGATGTAAAGCCACAACAAGGCAAGACGGCTCGAAGTTGCAATGTAAAGGACAACTTGAAGATGCAATGTATGAATGTAAAATTAATTGAAGAAGCTGCAACAGTGCAAGGAAAACTACTAAGTCGCAAGATATGAAGTTGAGCAGTTAAATTGGGATGCAGAAGATTGATTAGAACTCAATTTTTGTGTTTTTTCTTAATTTTGCAAACAAAGACTGGAAAGGCCAACCAACTGGCAATTTTAAGAAAATTGTGGCTAAACTTTCAAGAAGCACCGCATCATAGAATATTGATAAGACCCTTACTTGATCAAGACACCAACCTTCAGTTGCCAAAGTTTACAAGTTGAATACCAAACCTTCACCAAGCTCCAACCCCCAGGTTTAAATGTTATTTACAAACCCTTAGGTTCAGATTTGAAGTCATGTTGTCAATATGAACTTTGATGCATGCTTAGCTTATAATGGAATTTTGAGAAGGAAAAATCAAGGATCACTGCATCGCTTGTTCTCCCTAAATCTTGAGTGATTATCTTCATAGAAGGTGCTGAACAATGTCCTGTTGCTTGAATGACCAAGGATATCCTTTTGGCTGTAATTTTTGACTAGTCTGCTCTTGCGGGCTTTTGACATAGCCAGCTTCAAATTTTTTTTTTTCTTCTTCCACAAAATTTCTTTCCATTGTTTTTCCAAGTCGCATGACCGGGGTTTATTGACGTCAAGGTGGATTTTAGTCATGGACGAATTGTAAGCTCAAGTTAGTGCAAATTACAAGAAGGGGTGCCCAAAATCCCAATGAATAGCCTTTTGCCCCTAGCACTGTTGTGTCCTTGGTGAGCGCTTATTTGAGATTTGGACTGAACTTGTTTGAAAACAAGCTGCCTATGTATTCTATACATGATTAGGTCCTTCCGTAGTTCGAGCTTGTCATCTTGCTGAAACTTCTGGTTTTTGAGTTGCCCTTTTCCAATTGGATATTCATTTCGAGAATTTTTCAACTCTCTTTTGTCATGAGCACATTCTGCTCTTTGTGTCTTGCCTATACGTGTCTTTTTTCACATTGAATTTTCTTTTCATTTCTTGTTGCTTTTTTTCTTTCATTTATGACTTTTCTTTATTTTTCAAGCATTTCTTGAACAAGACTGCTAGGGGTCCCATACCAGGTATTACGGAAGTTTGTGAGTATTAGAAAGAAACAGATTTTCTGTGAGGCTTAAAGGGCTAACAGGAGATGACTCAATGTATTGGGTATATTATGGGAAGACTGAATGGCCAAATGATGGCCACTTGTCATTGTTCGTATCCTCTAATCATGGCACAATCAATACTTGTTCTTCACTATAGCTTTTGTCATGAATTTTTCTTTGTTCAGGGAAGTTCTCATTCTTCTCAATAACATGCTTACCCCAGTGTACCCGTGTGGTTTTGATCCTTGTTTGAGGTTTGAAATGAAGTGCACATGCTGGCTAAACTAGGTGATGTAGGACTAGAAGCAAGATCTTGGGAAGAGCCATGTTGGCGAATAAGTAAGAAGAATTGGGTTAAGGGATTTTTGGGTTTAATTAGTAGTTTATTATGTTTTTAGTTTAATTAGCATAATATTATGTGTCTTTTGGGGGCTTGTTTGTAATATTTGTGTAAAGTAGGGGTATGTCTGTAATTCATGTAGTTTTAGGGGCATATGTGTAATTTTATGTGTTTAGGCTTTCTTAGAAATAGTGTGTGAAAGCCATGTTGTAAGTTAGTTATTGATGAATTTGAATTGGAATTGAACATGAGTTCCCCCTTGGTATTTCCTCTCTCCCTTCCTTTACCCTCCTCTCTTCTATTTCTTCTAAATTCTCCCATGGCTGCAGAACCCTGATGCTGCACCTGCATCACTAGGACATCAAGAGATAGTTACATATCATGTGTGGATAGCAGAATGAAGGTCATTCTTCATCCCAAGGGTCAACTGCTCATTTACGCAAAATTATCATCTCGTTTGCGCCAAGTGGCATTGAGATAATGGTGAGGGATGTAGTGATGGATGATTGGGCATATGATAGTGTGATGACAATGATGGGGTTAAAATGCAACCTTCATGCATGATGTGTATTAGTCCTCGAAGGCCTCAACTGAGGGTGAATGCATTAATGGGGTTAATAGAAATGAAACTTTGATGGGAATGAGACATTTGGTGGAGAAAAATGGCATAAACCTGCCAACAAGAGCTTAAGCATAGCTTTAATGGTAAATGTCGACAGTTGAAATCAAGGCTCGCGAACTTAGAGTTAGGTTTGCAGAATCTTTTTTATAAGCAAGAGGAGAGTATGGGGCTTGAAGCAAAACCTAGTGAAGGATGCTTTGCAGTATGCTAATGGCAGGGTGCAATATTACTCAGGAGCTTTCTTATTGTATCGAAAGAAGAATGATGCACTTTGTTATAGAATTCTTTACAAATGAATTTGATCTTGGACATGAAGCTTTTTGAGGCAATCCTTATTTTTTTCAAAAAGATTGATGCACTTTCTTATAAAATTCTTTGTATATGAATTTGAATTTGTGAAAATTGAAAGAATGTCTTGTATCATTAAGAAGAAATAAAGGGGAGCCCCTAGATTCGATAGGCAGGGCATGCCCTGGGCTTTCCAATCTCAATTATTGGAATAAAATTGAATGGGGCTCACATAAGATTTTGATAAGTAAAGGTTGTATCTTGGGACTGGTTTGCTATGAGCTTTCCAATCTCAATTGTTTTAAAAGAATGGGATGATGAATAAGCCAAAGCTTGATTGGGGACTCAAGGAGTCCCCCATCTTATGAAACTGAAAAAGGGAAAGCCCGCAGGATAATGCATGAAAGTAAGTCTACAGTGAATGCTACATACTCTCTATAGTGATGGCGATGAAAAGATGCCTAAGTCTAATCATACAGATGAAAGGTGATTTCTTCAATGCCATACACACAATATCTAGTAAAAAATGCAAAAGAATTAAGCAACAAATTCCACAAAGAAAGTCCCCTAAGGGCTCCTAAGGAGGGAGAAGACTGTGTATGGCTTCTTCTTCTATCCCTATTTGGTAAAGGTTCCCAGACTGTTTTTGCTATCCCCAAGCTTGGGTGTTAGAAGGGTTCCCAACCCACCCACCCCTATTTTCGGTTAATGGAAAGGGTACAGCCTGAATGTGGGATGGTTTATGCACTCATGGAGCCTCATGCCCCTCAAAGCTAACTCTATTGCACCTCAATCTAACATAGGGGTACAGCTCAGGTGTAGGGCTAGTGATGTGCTAGAGGGGGTTAAGAAACAAATAAACAGTTATTTATCAAAAACTTGCAGACAATAATGGAAGAGTCAAAAGTCTTGATTAATTAAATCTTCGGTAATCAAGGATTAACCACTGGCCCGACTCTTTAGAGTCCCAAGCAGAGTTGCCAAGCTGTTGATGTGTCCAGGTTTTTCAGTGTAGTGTCTAGGAATAGCCCAAACAAAATTTAGTGCTGCAGTTCCCTCTAAAATTAAGGCTTTTATTTGGTTGATTGTTCTTAATTGGGTTAACATCAACAATCAGTTGCAGAGCAGGAGACCTTTCATGGCACTTTCTCCTCACATGAGTTCTTTATGTTTTGATAGTTCAGAACTAGTGCCTCATCTGTCTTTGCACCGTGCTTTTGCTTAGAAAATTTGGAATAAGATTTTTGGTTTATTGAGAGAGCATTGGATTTGTCTGGAGTCAATGGAGGATTTGTTGGCCACATCATTTTATGGGTTTGGTCGGAGTAGGGATGCCTCTGCATTATGGAGACTGGACGTGTGGTTTTCACGGTGTTGTGGGAAATTGATAGGGGAAAAAGTTAACTTATTCATTGTTAGGGTAAAGGATTCATTATTTCATCTTGCTTTGATTTTTGGCCACTGGTTGTTTTAAAGGTGTGAATTCTTCAATTATTTAGCAGGATTTGCGAGCATTGTTGTTTTGATTGTTATTCTTTTTATTTTATTTTATAGGAGGGCTTCTTAGTTCTTATTCTCCTTATTGTATATTCTTTCTCTTCAGAAGTAATCATCTTCTTCTCCTATCCCTCACAAAAAGAAAAAGGGAAAAATTCAACCTGGCAATAGAGTTCGTCAATATGAACTATAGTTAGTTTTCAACCTGTTACTGAGTGAGGTTTTATTTTCCTGTCTTTTGACATGAAAAATGCTCTACATTGAACTGGTGCTACTTTTGTTTCACTTTCTGTCTCAATGTTTTTCTTTTTCATCAATGCATGCAGGAAAAATATGGTGCTATTGTCGACTGGTTTACATGCCTATGTCATATTTATATGGCAAAAGGTTTGTTGGCCCAATTACACCTCTCATTCTAAAATTGAGAGAAGAACTTCTCCCTGAACCTTACCATAAGATAAATTGGAGGGGAATTTGTCATTTATGTGCTAAGGTTCGACTTGAGGCTGCCCTTTGACATTAATCTAATTAAACTTATAGTTTACACACACACACACACACACACACATTTTTTAGAATTCTGTCAGTATTCAATTCAAATCTTGCGACTTTTTCTTATGGTCACATGTGCAATTTAATTTTCGAGGAGGATCTCTATTATCCACATTCCCCAATTCAAGATTTTCTTTGGGATGCTCTGTATTTACTTACTGAACCTATTCTGACTCGATGGCCATTTAGCAAGTTAAGAGAGAAGGCTCTCCAGACAACAATGAAACATATTCATTATGAAGATGAGAATAGCAGATACATTGCAATTGGATGCGTGGAAAAGGTTGTTTCCTTGTATTTTTTTTTTTTTTTGAAGAGAACTGCGTGTTATTTACTTATTTGTAAAGTTTCTAATTTTGAGAAACTCAAGTCTTGCTTGAATTAAAGGTATTATGCATGCCTGCTTGTTGGGTTGAAGATCCAGATGGAGGTTATTTCAAGAAGCATCTAGCTAGGCTGCCTGATTTCATATGGATTGCCGAAGATGGACTGAAGATGCAGGTTAGTATGTTTTGAATAGTCTTTGATTCAATATTTTAGATGAATGGTCATGATGCATGCTCATTGCGCATGAAATTTTCTGCATGAGAAAAAGTAAATAGGACAGAGGGCTAGTTGAGTTCAATTGAGCTACATATCCAACATAGACAGATTGGCCAAACATTAGGCATAGGATAATGCAATGAATCAGATTAGCCAAATGTTAGGCATAGGAATATAGGATAGGTGTTTTTTTGGGATTGAATTTTGTTAATCTATCTCCTGGTTGGGCCTGAATTAGATGAAGGGCCATTTCTCAGCCTTATAACAAGAGTATGCATCTTCGCCAAATCATATTATTTGAAAATTTCAAATCCTATTTCAGGAGTAGAACAATAACAATCAGGGTGAATATTGTGTGTAAAGTGTACCATTTTGTTTCATTCTACTTTTCAATTGGTACTGAATGACAGGTGAAGCTCCATTTTTTTTTTTTTTAAGTGACGAGGGAAAATGTTTACAAGTTATGAGGCTTAGTTTAGCATAACTCATTGTCATGGACTCATTTATACTTAGTCTTGTGTGTATATGTTCAAGCTTGAGTTTTGGTTTTAAAATTTTAGTTTGGATTTCTAATATCGATAATATCCATATGAATTTAGAGTATAACTAGTCAGACATGGGATGCTGCTCTCACCATTGAAGCAATGCTGGCCAGCAATCTTACTGATGAAATATGACCAGTGCTCAAGAAAGGACATGGGTTCATAAAGAATTCTCAGGTCTCATAATATTTTTTTAGAAACTCCTTTAGTTTAGCACTCAAATCTCCTTTTAGTTTTTTATATTCAAGCAAATATACCTTCCTTCTTGAAACATTGCAGGTGAGGGATGATCCTTCTCATGATTTTAAAAGCATGTACCGTCATTTTTCTAAAGGATCATGGACATTTGCCACTAGAGACCATGGATGGGCAGCCTCTGATTGCACTGCAGAATGTTTGAAGGTGACCAACTCTAATTATCACATAATGTAAAAATTAATTAGAGAGCTGTTCAAGCAGCATCCATATTTTTGTGGTCATTTTCCCCCATATTTTTGCAGTGTTGCCTACTCCTCTCAAAGATGCCGCCAGAAATAGTTGGCAAGAAAATGGAACCTGACCAATTATATGAATCTGTCAATTTTTTGCTGTCCTTGCAGGTGATAGTTCACCTCCCCATCTTTTATTTCTTTGGCAACTGTTCACTTGCATATCACTTGCAGTAAATTGAATGCCTTTTTTTTTTTTTTTCCTATAAAGAGCCCTAACCATATGTTAGGATATATACTTGAGTAAAGCCTACAACCATTGCTTTGGAAACATAATTGGAAAATGATTTTCAATGAGAAGAGTTTTTGTTTTCCACTTTGCAGGCTTCAATTTAGCTTCTTGACAGAAAAAATGTCGTATGCTACTCTGAGAAATCCAAATATACAATGTTCTAGTTATTGATCCTTGGGAAACACACGCAAATACTATAGGATTTTTGTCGGCTATATGTTTAGGGTAAACCAGACAGAAAAAAGTACATGGACATCACACCAAGCATTTGACGTAGTTTGGTTTTAGCAAACTCCACAAAACAAATTACTATGAACTAAGTAACACATGAACATTAATCACTCACAAAAATAGTCACTGAAAACCCATATCTTCTCATACCAAAGAGCTTACGCTTAAAGTCTCCTAAAGAACCTCTTACAAATGAAACCCTATTCTAGACAACATGAGACTATTGTGCTTGGAGCACAAGCCTTCTCAGATTAGGAAACAAATTCCGTGTAAAAGATGAGTCTGGAACAAAATTGGAAACTCTGTACATCTCAGTTTGGATGTTTGGTCCTGCTAAGGCTTGATATATATTGTTGGCCCACAACCTGATAGCTTAAGATTTTTGGTGAAGTGGCAATCTAACATGGCATCAAAATGCCAAGAAGTCCTGGGGTCTAGTCTTGCGCTCACGTTTATTGTTTTGTTAAAAGTGTGTTTGTGTTCCCAATATGGATGTTATTCATTGTTTGCTTATCTATCTATGTGCAGGTGAGTGTTAAGGCTTGATATACAGTATTGGCCCAGAACTCAACAGCTTAAGCTTTTAGGTGAAGTAATCGAACAGGTCCCAAGATTCCTCAGAAAAACAACCTTTTTTCTGTCTGGATTTGACCTCATATTCATATTTGACCAGACTTCCTGTCTAGCAGTGACAACATGACATCTTATCAAGAACGTAGGACAACCTTTGCACTAGCTCATGCAGTTTCCTCTACTTATTTGAAGCCTTCATCACAACAAAAGAGCCTTTGTTGACCCAGTTAGCTCCACTTAAGTAGAAAATTCATGAATCTTCTCACCAAGTCTTCCCAAAAATAAAAAAATAAAAAATAAAAAAGCCAAGTTCCTCCCAAATGTTCGTACGTGCTGCACCCTGCTAGTTGCTCCCATCATGGACTAGAATCTTCCTGCTAGCTATAACTGCTGCCTTCTCTTCCCCACCATTCACCATTGTCATAGACCCTTCACACTTTTCGAAGCTATTGTACTCCCTTTTTGTGCACACATGATGAGAGCAGTCCAAATGAAGAGACCACACATTCTTCTAGTTTTGTTTATTCTGATTCTTCTTGCACATTCTTTCCAGTTCTTTTAGGTGTTCATTCCTCTTCTTGCAAAAAATTGGATCTGCCTTTTTATTTATTTATTTTTCTAATAATAGAAGCACTCCTAATCTCAATGATCATCCTTTGCTCTAGAATTTGATCTAGACTTGTGTGTTTCACCATTACCTCTTGTGTTACATTACCTCTATCTTTACTTCGACTAGCCACCAAAGCTTCACCTTCCATGGAAGTGGTCCATGGCTAATTCACTCTTTTATTCTCTAACAAGATGACTACAACTTCATGAATCTTCAACCTTTCTTTCCCTACCACCAAGCTTCTCATTACTGCATCTACATTACATGACTGGAAGAAAATTCAATGATAAAAGCTCTTAATGATCTTCAATCTTAACATCTATACGAGACAACTAGCAAGTCGACTTATTGGAGGCACGAAGATGTTCTCTTAAGTGATCCTCAACTCATACATGTCTTTCTTCAACAATAAAGTATTTTGAATGATTTTGACATGGAATTCTTCTCCAATTTCTCATATATTGTCTTAGCCAACGTCTCATTCAAAGCATTGTATTTCATGTTGGGAGCAAGGGTTGACCAAATAATAGTGTTACTTTTGATTGCATTGCCTTCAATTCTTCTTATCCATCTTATATATCTCCCTCCTATGCCATCCCTTGATCAGATCTTGCTGAGCCAGAAGGTCTTTCATCGTGCCATCTGCTAAGGTTATTTTTGCAAACAGTTGATTGTGAACCATGTTGTCTCCGTGCTGTCCATCTTCACATCTTGCACCAAGCTCTAATACGAGTTGGTTGCAGTTAAACTATCATGCCCTTGAATCCAGTGCATAATATGGCTGCGTCATTTAGAAAAAAAGCTTCTAAATAATGTGAAGCCATTGTTAGTCACATCACTTCACATTACAATTACAATTCTTCCCATCATAAATGTAAATCTCCAGTAAAAGTAGTTCAATAAAAATACCATATGATGTCGATCAATTCTTTAAAAAAATTGCAAGATAGTTAACTTTAGAGACTGTAAATAGAAGTACTCAAAATGCAAAATAAATTTGTTTCTCAAACCACTCCAACAAGAATCCCAAGGCCAAGGTAACTGAAATTAAATATGAACTTCAATCTAATTGCAAGTATCTCCATTTTCAGGCATATCTCCACAAGCTTGCATATTGCACGCAATTCTGTCTTTAGCTTAATATATAGGGAGGAGAAGGGGGTTAGCAAGTACAACCCCCCACACACTACCGAATCAAGCACAGTTTCATAATATCATCTGTTGTAATCATATTCATAAACATGAACTCAAACACTTGGTAAGCAATGCGAACAAATTCATAAAATCAAAGAGTACATATAAATCTCATGATTCAATATTTCAATTTATAAATCAAACTTTTAAACATTCTTTTTTTTTTTTTGTTTTGCAATCATTCTTAATTCTTATTGATAGATAAAAACTATGCTCTGGCTACTTTATACCCACGACGTAGGCCGTATCAACAATTTCATGATCTGCGTACCAACATTGGCAGGCTTATTGGAACTGGTTCCAGATGTTCACTAGCCTACTCACTAGGGTCGTTTAATTCCTTCATAGCCGCTCTGAGTTGTAGAAATAAAATACTTTGTAGTTCATATGCAAATTTTAAAACCAAATGAAATTCATAAACATGCATTTCATAAACTTGCAATCGCAAACATTTTAAAACAATTTGTATAGCTTGAGCATAGGTAAATGGAAAGATTCATTCGTAAATATTATGTGTCTGACCTTGTTTTTAATAGAAAAATAATAATCATTCATGATAAGTTTCATAAAGAAATTCATCATCAAAATGTTTATGCAAACAAAACTGTCATTCTAAAATGTTGAACAACAATGAAGTATTTTCGTTTCAAATCAAATAGAGTTTTAGATTTTTCTTACCTCCCTAATGCTCCAAACAACCAGAAACATCAAATAGACCAACTTAGAAACCTAAACGAGAGCTTGCCATTAGATTAGACTTGGTTCCAAAGTTTAGGCAAAAAGCTGCCAAACTGCATACCTTAGGTAAAAAAGCCATAAGTCAGCCTAGGAAACTTGAGATCATAATTCATTTGTGCATTACAAACTATATTTAGCCATCTATCCAGCCATATATTGCTCATCCTATGAATCCGAGTAAAATATTTTTAAAAAATCACGAGACTGCAACTAGGTGCAGCTGTCAGGAAGCTTGAGCACTGCTCAAAGATTTGGGCAAAACTTGTTCTAGAAAAATCAGATTAAGGTGCGTTTGTGGCATTAGAACTAGACTAAATTATCTTTCCAATGACATATAATAATAATTAGTATACCAAAATTTTGGTTATTAGGTTTTGATTCCAAGTCGGAGTCATACCTGGATCAAAAACCAACACCAAAAGCAACAAATTCATCTTGATTCTCTAACCCTAATTGATTCAACTCTTATTCTTCTTAACCGTTCTTAAACCTTGTTTAGATCATGATTAGCAATCTTACAACAATAAATTTGCTAGGGAGGACTAAATCAGTCTTTATAAATCCATAAAATACTAGAAATCCTATCAAACTTTCCAAACTCCAATCCTTCCTACCCAAAATGAAAACCAGGAATAACTTTACAATAGAACATTGATTTTCTACTAACTTTGATGTCAAAAACATGCAGAGAGTTGTAGAATCACAGTTTAAGCTTGCTCCAAGCTGCTCTCTTGCCCTAGGAATGAGAAGTTTCTCAGGTTTACAGAAGAAATAATGTATTTCTCATTTTCTTTTCCTTTTTTGGTTCTTTTCTCATTAAGAATTGTAACAAACCCTATATATTAAGGGTTTTGGGTTTCTATACCCTACTTAGCCCGTAATAATACAATAATAGGGCTAACTAATATTTTAGCGCAAATAACTTTTGGGCTGGGGACTTGGGGTATTACAAAAATACACGAAGAGAAAGGCACCAAGGAAATCACACCACGCAACTTACATGGTTTGGCCTCAGCCTACTCTACCAAATAATCACTGAGAGTGAATTAACGCAACAAAAAACTAATCAGAAGACATTCTCCCAAAAATAATGTAATGAAGTACTAAATAAAGGAGGGAAAAAAATCCAGTTCGTAACTGTTTTGTAATACAATCCCAAAAATCAACAAAAATACAACCAATCCAATGAAAAAAGTCCCAACAATGTCAGAGTATTTAAAGAACAAAGATCCACCAGTCAAACAAAATAAAACTAGAAGTATTACAACTTGATCCTTCTACAGGTACCAGGAGTGGAAGGGTAGCTAAACAGTTAGCACAGCCTTGTCTGCAAAAAGTAAAAGATTGGGATGAGACGACACACAGTGAATGGATAATAGCGGTAACAAGAGCTATAATATGCTTAAAAATAGGATCTTTGGAAAACTCTGTTGTTATATGAGAAAACCAATTTAACATCATCATTAGTATACAAAATTTGGATACCACATGAATCATAATATTCCTATATCAATATGCATAATAATACTTGATAAAACCTAGTGGATACGCAAATCTGCCTGATTAATAAAAACAGAACCGAGCATATAGAATTGGAGTCACGTGCATAGACAGGGCTCATGATTAGACTATCAGATACGTCAGAATAAATGAGGCAGACAAAGGTCCTCGCATTCCAGGATCTTAGCAGCAGGTCAGACAACCAGGTTTATACTCAAAATATAGCATAATTACAGAATACCATTTTTCCAAAAATAATGTAGATCTTATCATTTTTTTCCCTCAAACTAACATTTAATTATGAAAAGATAATCAATATCAAATATAATTTTTAAAAGTAAATATTCAGATAAATTTGCATAAACTAATTTTAGGCTTCTTAAAATAGAGATAATTTCATTAAAATAACTCTATCATCCACTTGCCGAAAGAAATACATGGTCAGAGCTGTGAGGTACTGCCTATCCTGCAATTACCAGCCGGAAGACCATCTGCGCCTAATGATTGCTAAAAAAAGGGCATATCAAGGCAAGTTGTGTAGCTCTATGCATGTTATGGATGTATTTATTGTTTTGTTGTTATTAATATTATTATTCTTATTTAGATATCAAAAAAATATTTTCTGAAGTCTATAATATTATATCATAAATTCTATCTTGTTTCACATTGAGCGTAAGCCATAAAATTAAATTTTTATGTTTCTATTATTGAAATAAAAAAAAAAATCCTTTAATATGTATAAAAGTATAAAATATAACATTTTAAAATCAGATAAAAAACTCATTGCATTATTAACAAACAAGAATATCTCAATTGGAGAAAAAAGTATATTTCGTATTGTTATCATTATTTAGTAAAATAAAAACTCTTGTTTTAAAGTCAAATCCATTTATTTATTTCATGTAAACTAATTATTTTAATTTTTCATTCTCATCAAAATAATAAATTTGATAAGAACAACACCACCACATGTACTTACCCCCAGAATTAAACATAATTTCTCTCATTATTTTGTAATATTGTATTAGAATAGTATAAATGAAACAATAAACTTGAGTACCTAAGACATGCTTTAAGATTCACAATTAGCTATTCAGATCGAAATTAAAAATAATTCTATAAAATAAAATTATCAACTTACCTTGCTGGAAGTAGGGATTTTTAGGGTTTGATCTCAACTTTTCGAAAAATTCATGGTTAGAAGGTAAAAAATAAAAAATAAAAAATTAAGGTAATATATTTGAGATCAAGGTATTGGGGGTGGTGAAGGGAGGGCCTCAATTGGTAGAAAAAAACCAACCCCTTGGGATTATCCTGCACCTGGAAGAAGAAGTAGAAAAGGGAATAATTATAGTGATAATTTGATTCTTTGTTGCCATAGTAAATAGGAGAGAAATTCGAATTTTTTCTTCGTCTTTACAAAAACAAAAGAAAAAAAAAATAGAAGTAATTCAAATGAAAAAACTATGATGAAATCTTTAGGACTATATGAAAATTGATGAGAGATAGGAGAATTTATGTGAAAGGTCTGTAGCATCAATGCACAGGAGAAGAACACAGAAGGAGAAAGAATGAAAGAAAGAAAAGGGGGAAGGCAGTGGGGTGTGTGCAGCTGGTGGGGGGAGTTCTATATGTGTGGGTGTAAGTGTAGGGTAACCACTTCTCTTTCTTTCTTTCATTTGTTTTTTTTTTTTTTAATTTAATCTTCCTTTTTTGATTTTTTCATCACCACAGAATAAATTATATATTGTGATGACATGTGCACATGCAGGAGTTGCAACTTACAATGAACACTCTCACTCCATCCCAAATTCAGTTAAACCTAAGAGCTCACAAACTCTCAGCCTCAAGGAGGACCTCTGGCAGTAACTTCTGAAGCACACCATTTGTGTCTCTGATATCTTCATTCACAACATTACTCAAAGCACATAATTATAAAGTCACAAACCCTATTCTAGATGCCTTTAGACTCTTGTGCTTGAGGCTCAAATCTTTTCAAATTAGGAAACCAGAAACTCTGTCAAAAAACAGTTCGGAACAAAACAAGAAACTTAGATAATTGCAGTGCCTTTTCCCAGAAAAATAACCTTGTCCTCTGTCTGGATTGGATGCAACATTTTATCTGTACTGGACCATATATCCTATCTGCTATGACGTGATGTTCAATCTAACAAACAAGGTGTCCTATACTGCCAAAACTTGTAACCTTTGTATGTTAATTTGTGGCGCACTCTTAGCACACGACTAATTTGCTATAGCTGCTCCATTCACAATGGAAGTTATTCTTTTCCTTAAGACTTGCTCATTTAGGAAATTTTTACTGAATTTTTTGTCATTTAAATTTGTTTTTCTTAATATTTAATGTTTTTATTACTAAGCCATTACATATGTGAACCCTTGTAGAGTAAGAATGGTGGTTTAACAGTTTGGGAGCCAGCAACCACTTCACCATGGTTAGAGGTATGTTCATTCTTCAACATTTTATTTACAAACTTACATTGTCTTTCATGGGGAAATTGTCTAGATTATTTAAATTCTTTGGAAGTTCGGTTTATTTGCGAACATCATAGAATGAATCTCTCTGGTCTGGCAGATGTTTAATCCTACAGAGTTTGCTGGGGACATGGTTATAGAGCATGAGTGACTTTATTCTCTCTTTGGGTGACAACTCTTAGAACCATTGCTTCTCACCCTACGTTTGGAAAGACCTTGGGTTTTGATTTGTATTGGATTTGAAAAAAATGTAATATAAAATTGTATTTAAAATTTGTCCAAATCCACCCAAATCTAAATCCAAGGTCTGAAATCCATATTCTTTAGCGCAGTATCAATGTTTATGAAGTAATATTAATGTTCTAGGTATGTCGAGTGCACCGCATCAACAATCCAGGTTTTGGTTCTGTTCAAGAAATTGTATCCTGGACACAGGACAAAAGAAATAGAAAATTTAATTATGAAAGGCACGCTATACATTGAAAACATGCAGTTGCCTGATGGCTCATGGTAAGCATTTGTTAAATTACATGCTGCATACAGAATTGCTGGCTTTTTAGCATGAAATGAAGGAAAACTTATTCATTTGAAATATTTATGCTCTATTTTGTTAGGTATGGAACATGGGGAGTTTGCCATATCTATGGTACACTTTTTGCTCTAGGAGGCTTGGCAGCTGCTGGCAAGAATTACTATAATTTTCCAGCCGTGCGTAAAGGTGTTTATTTTCTGCTCGAAACACAGCAAGAGGATGGTGGTTGGGGTGAAAGCTACCTATCCTGCCCAAATGAGGTAATGGTTGTACTGACATGATATGTTTAGTTCCTTAATTGATTCTCCTTACTTTTTTAATGCCCAACTACAGAGTTTATTATAGTCACCTGTCAATCATTAATTTCTATAAGAGTAGATAATCAGTTTAATCCAATGCATTGTTGTTGTCCGTGTAATGTACATATTGATATGCGCATGAAAGGAAGGATTTCAGGTCAGCCAAGGCCTTAACAGTGGAGCAAAAGTGTGTTTTGGTATTCCTTTGTAATGTAGATGGTTAGAAATTGAAGAATGTTTCCCTCCCAACTAGCAGCATCCCAACTAGCAGCAACAGTTCAAATGCCTGGAATATTTTGACACACTAGGACACATACTCAATGCGGATAAATTAAGGGCCCGTTAGTTATGGAAAACATTTTCTATTTTCCATTTTAGTTTTCTGAAGAATCATACAAATTTGAATGTGCTTTTTAGTTTTTCAAGATTTTTATTAAAAAGGTAGAAAATAGAAAATAAAGAGTTTGTTTATGTGCAATTTTTTTTTTAAGATTTCAAAATAACTACAAAAAAGAGAACTTGTTTTCAATTTTCTAAAAATTATATAAAGCAGTATTGAGGATCATGGATGTTGGGATTTGCATTTAGATTTGTGTGGATTTGGAAGGAACTCAATACAATTTTATAGTATATTTTGTCATAATCCACACAAATCTAAATTCAAAATTCAAATTCTATGCTCCCAAAAAGAGTAAGAAATGATAAACCTAGAAAATGATAAAAAGACATTTTCTCGACTTGTCTGTACAAATTTTGAAAATTAGAGAACGAGATAACATTTTTATAATTATTTGAAATATTGGAAAAGAAAAATAAAACTATTTCCATAAGCAAATAGTGCAAGAACTTTTTATTAGTTTTCATTTTTTTTGTGCATATAAATGTTGTGAAACTGAAAAATTAGCAAGCTTTGTAATTATAAAAACTAAAAAATATATACAGTTTTCTACAATACTAAACTAGCCCCAACAATTCTCAACTTCCAATTTTCTGCTAACAAATATTTTTTGTTTGATGCCAAACTTTAGAGAGAGATGAAGCTCTTGTATGCTCACCACTGTTAAACCTCTAGCAAATATCTGCATGTGTAGCTCCCAAAAATTCGTTTCTTAAAAGTTATATGATACCCTTTTTTGTCTTGCATTTGTTGTGTGTATCATGTGGGTGCTCTCTCTCTCTCTCTCTCTCTCTCTCTCTGCGCATCTCAATTAATGCTATAATTCTCTCAAGTATCTCTTTTATGCTTGGTGAATTAGGAATATACACCTCTTGATGGAAATCGGTCAAATGTAGTGCAAACTGCATGGGCCATGTTGGGTCTCATTCATGCTGGACAGGTCAGTTACGGTTTAAACCAAGCTAGAATGGTTATGCAGCATTCTAGATTCGAAGGTAATTTTACTTAGTTCTGTGTTACAGGCAGAGCGAGACCCAATGCCTTTGCACCGTGCAGCGAATATGCTGATCAATTCCCAATGTGAAGATGGTGATTTTCCACAACAGGTAAATTTAGCATCATTTTCTGTGCATGATGAAAATGCGAATGAGATAATTTATGGAGTGATTAGGACATATAAGTAGCTTCATTCAACAATAAATAGACGAGGGAATGAATTAATAATATAACTACATCTTTATTTTTATTATTATTATTATTATTATTATTATTATTTTGTTTGTTGGGGGCAATCGCAATGGAGATTGCTAATAATGATGATGGTGGTGGTATCATTCATGCAAATCGAAGTGTTGGAAACAATTTTATTTAATTTTTTATTCCAAAGAGATTTTTAATTTATGGTAAGAACACAACCAATTAAGGTTGGTTTATATTTTTCAGGAAACAAGATTTAGCTACAATCATGTGAAAATCAGCAGCTTAGAAGCTGTTTCTTTAGTGTTAAGCAACAACTTTACCTAAGTTTAACTTAGGCTATGGATGAACAATATACATCAAGCCCTTAACACTCCCACACATGCAACCTGATTGCATGTGGGGAGAGAGAAACAGACCATGGACACCCAACATGTGGAACAACGTAGTTTTATTCCCAAACTAATAATGAATGTGAGCAAAAAGAATAATAACATTAACTTGTCTCATGTTAAGCAACAGTCTTTAAATGAAAAAAGAAAACTTAACCTATTAGGCTATGGGAGAACAACGAATATCAAGCATTAGCACTAGAAAGAAGAAAGTGATAAATTAGTATGATCTAATATAATTCCTCAATGATCTGATTGACTTTCTATGGTTGAACAATCTTAGTTGAGGGAAATAAAGTTCAAATCATATATTTTGACTTTTGAATCGTGTTGGTGTCATTCGCATGCCATTGTGAGGTTGCTAAGCACCATCATTTGTTTACACTTGCAGGAAATTGGAGGGGCTTTCTTGAAGAATTGCATGTTACACTATCCGGTATATAGGAATGCTTTCCCGATATGGGCTTTTGCTGAATACTGCAAGCGGGTTCCTCTACCTTCTGAAAGCATCTAAATCAATTGGCAAACTATGTAGAAAACTCATCATGAACTCATTAATGCATTCTCTTTCTCTTGGTTATAATTTTACTTTCTTCTTTTGGAATGTTTTGTATGATATTGGATGAAATTTGTGTAAATGAAGATTAAGATGTTCAGGCATGGCTAGATGAAGCATAGTATATTGATGAGGAAAACCATATTTCTGAAAATTGCCTTACCCTTATTTGGCACTCCCGCCAACTAGTAATAAAAAGTGAAAATAATAAAAATAATGTTATAAATGGATGAGTGTGACTGTCATTCATTCATATTTTGTCCTCCTCTTCACGTCCTCATGAACTTGTCCTATATGTTTGTATAAATTCATATCTCTATGAACTTACCCTATATATTTGTAATAATTCATATCCCTATGAACCTACCATATATGTCTGTACTAATTCATATCTCCATGAGCCTACTCTATATGTTTGTACTAATAAAGTTAGCATTAGTTAACTTGTGAAGGCTATAAATACCTCCTCCCACACAGTCAGTGGAGTAGGAAAAGAAAAAGAGAGAAAAATAGAAGTAGAAAGAAAGATGAGAGATATAAAAGAAATAAAGAGAAATATTTCGTATGAGGTTATGTTCATATCATATTGTAATTCCTTTCGAAATAATGAAGATTTGATCCAATCCGCCCGTGGAGTAGTACATTTGAACCGCGTAAAATCTCTATTTCGTCTTCATTTATTTATTTTTTGCTCATCTCTATTTATTTTATTATTAATTCTTATATCATTTTATTACACGTTATCAGCACGAGACTAACCATCTAAGTTATTTTTTAATTTTTATTTAATTTATTCATTTCTTGTAAATTTTACTTCATAAGAATATAATATTCTTCAGAAGAAAAAATATTTTTTTTTAAGAGTACCAATCGCCAAAAGAGATGGTAAGGTAGTCCTCTTAGATATATATATATATATATATATATAAATCTCCCGAAAAGATAAACCTCTTGAGGCAATATATTTAATATCTCGTCTACATATTTAATCTCCTAAAGAGATAAACTTCCTGAAGATGCTATATATCTAATCTCCAGAAGAGATGGTAAAATAGTCTTCTTGAAAAGGCTATATATATCTATATATATAAAATTTTTAGAAGCGATGATAAGATACACCTCCTGAAAAAGCTATATATATATATATATATATATATATATATATATATATATATATAATTTTTTCATATATATATTTAATATTTCGAAGAGATAGTCCTCCTAAAGAGGCTATATATTTAATCTCTAGAAGAGATGCTATATATTTAAATTTCTCATATATACATTTAATCCCTAGAAGAAATATTAAATATTTACCTCCCGAAGAGGGTATTATTTTAACCTCCCGAAAAGATGTTCAAATCGGTCTCTTGAAGAGGTGAAATATTTATTCTCCATATCAAATAGTTTATTTAATTTTCGGAAGAGGAGTTAAATTATTACCCAATTTAATATTATAAATTGGGATCAAATTGCAGAAGATTACAAATTGAAAAAAATAAAATAATGATCATAGAAAAACATATTTAAGTGCCCCTAGAATGGTGAAAATAATATTATTATTGCAGTTTTTTTTTTTCAGCTTTTACATTCTATTTTTACAAATTGCCTTATTATTAATTTATTTACATGTCAAACATAAGTAAAATTAAATTTGTTCTACTTGACATTAAAAGACAATAATTGTATATCATATATTCTTGATGTTAAAATCCATCTAAATACAATGAATTTGAAAATTACTATTTTAGATAGAAATATCGTATCTCTGCAGGATCGCGTAAAAGTCATGATCTTTCTCAAGCATGTATGTATGATGGTGTGTAGAAGGTGCATAGAGTGGATGGCTTATTAAGAAAATGTTATATATTATTATATATATAATCATGCATGAGCTCAAATGTATTTGCCTCTTTTATTTTATATTCAGCTCCCCATCTAATTAATAATTCTTCTCTCTCATAATTGTTATCTCTCTAATTAGAGGAAGAATTAAAGAATGAATATCTCACTGTTAAAGACCCACTTACCCTACAGTTTTAAAAGGATATATTTGACCATCAAATTTTACCAAAAGCTCGATATGAATGGTTGCACCTGAAGTTGTAAGATTTTAAAACAATCAGTAAATATAATTCAGCTCTACATAAAATTAGTTCGAAGCTAAAACTATGTGGTGAAAATATTATAGATGAAGACATGTTGAAAATATTTTTACTACTTTCCATCTCACTAATATGCTCCTATAGTAGCAATATGGGAATAGAAAATTTAGTAAATTTTTTGAATTCATATCATGCCTTGTTGCTGAGCAAAATAACGAGCTTTTGATAAAATAATACCAAACTTGTCCAACTGGTTTGACCCTATTCCTTGAAGTGAATATGAACATATTTTGTGATCAAGGACGAGGACAAAGGTACGGTCATGGGCATGGTTGTGGCCGTGATTAAAATAATCACTGGCACCGAGAAGCGAGGTTACGATCCTCTAGAAGAGGGATAACCCCCAGAAGAGGAATGACCCCTAGAAGCGGGATAATCAATGATACGTATCATGAAAATGAATGTTACAGGTGCAGAGTAAAATGGTCATTGGTCGCGTACCTGTCGTACACTCAAGCACTTGGTAGATCTATACCAAGCCTCTATAAATGTAAAAGAAAATGGTAAAGAAAAAAAAAATGTTGCTGATTTTCTTGCAAATCAAATAATGATGCAAAGTAAGCAATTGTTAACTTTGGTGTATTCCCAAAAGGGGGGGGGGGGTGAATTGGGTATTTAAAATTTTGTCATAGGTTCAACTAATCCAGCAATAGTATTACTCAACCTAGGGTTTGTTTATACAATTATAAACCCAATCATTCACAATAGTAAAATACAAACATTCATGTGTTGGAATTTAAAATACGAAAATTAAAAGCACGCACAAGAAATGTTATCGGGGTTCGGTCAAAGTGCCTACATCCCCACCTCAGCTCGCAAGCCCGAGGATGACCACTATTGTTCACTTAACAAGTGGAGCAGCATCAATTACAATCAGGTCAATTCACGGGACTGACCTCAACCTACAACCGCACCTTACTAGGATGGTGCACCTAACTTTCCTAACTGGGTCTAAGCCAATCCAAGACTATTCAACAGGGCTAGTCTCCCTCTTCAGGCCCACACCTGGAATACAATAAATATAAAAATTTAAGTACACGGAAATGCTTCTTACACAAGCATATTTGTACCAATATCAATCAATGCACATCAACAAGATAGGAACTATAAGCTCAATGCAATTTGTGTGCTAACACTTAAAAGTAATGTCTATATTCAATCAAGTACAAAGAGTGTATCTGCAAGCAAGTCTTTGAAACTAACTAATGATAAAATCTCAATATTAGTTTAGGGTTTCAAAGATTCAAGCCAATGGAAATTTAGAATATCTCAAAAATAGTTTTTCTCAATATCAAAGCACAAGGAGATATTCAAATATGATTTTGTAAAAATATTTTTGTAGACACAAAATACAAGCCCTAATGAGTCTTGCAATGATAATGCAAAGACCCACTTAGCTATAAGAATCAAGGGGAAAACTCCTTTGCTTAACCCTCAAGTAAAAATCACAAGCACAAGAGCAAGTGAGAGTTTCTAGCAATATAGAACAATTAACAAACACTCTCAAGGCTTTGATTTCTCAAGAGAATGGAAGTATTAAAGTGTATGAGGTTTGTATAAGAAAATAGGGCTTAGGACTTTTCAAAGAATTTTGCTTAATCTATTTTGCTAATCCTATTAAATGAGCCTTTATATATAGAAGAAGTGAAAATTATAGTTGTTGGGGACATATAGGGTATTCTTAAATTTGTTTTAAAAAAGGTTTAGCAAAAATAACCCTATTTAACCGTCTTAAATACGGTAAAAATATAAAACAACCCGAGAGTTTCGGGTGGCTGAACCATGGTTCGGTCGCTTGAACAGACTCAACAAAAAAAAGCTGCTTTTTGAAGTTCAAGTGCCTGAATCAAGGTTCGGATGGCTGACCAGATGTGATTCCCACACTGTCTGCAATTCGGGTGCCCGATCTTGAGTTTGGTAGCTCGAGGCAATTTTGAACGTGAAGTTCGAGCTGCCAAGTTGGTGGGAAAAGTTAAAAATAAGGTTCGGTTGCCCGTGGACGTTACGTTCAAAATGGTTCAGTCGCCCGAAACCAAAGTCAACATTTTGACTCGTCAAGGGTTCGATCACCCGAGGTGTTTTGAACACATGGAGTTCGGTCGCCCGAAACCTCACAGTTTTGCCCTATAAGTCCATTTTCTCTTCAACTAATTCCCTTGATATTATAAGTGATTTTGGGGACATCTTATGTGCTTGTGCATGGACCTATGGTCTTTTTAAGGTCTTTTGAGCTTATTAGAACTTACATGCATGATATGTATGGATTATTACAAACCTTTTTCCTATGTTACTATTACAGACCCGAATTAATATAGATTACAATAAAAAAGAATTCTTTTGGGTCTTTAGACTTGGAGTCTTCATATGCCATCAAGTGATTTGCTTATATTGACTTGCACACAAACTTGATAGATATTAAATACCTGAGTATTTATCATTATCAAAACCGGGTATGACTTATGAGGTCAACAACAATATTATGTTTGAATTTATCATTGCTTTGATAAATTCTAAGGAAAAATTTTGTTTAGCTGATAGAACTACAACACACACAAATCTTTGAGATAGAAAATATTTTCATTACTTGAATATATTTTCAATAAATGTCAATGCAATATCTAATTCTACAAGTTTGATTAAAGACTTTGGAAGAGCTAATATAAAGTTACTCAGTGGTACGTTATAACAAATTAATGAAGTTTTATATTTCAGCAGATCCAGAAGAAATTTGTTAAGCTTTAAAGATTTAAAACTCAATGAATATCATATTGAAACTACAATTGAAGGTTGTAAATAATTTCTTTATATTACCTCTATTGTTTATTGGAAGCAACAGATTTTAGAAAATTGACAACTTTATTTTTTGGACTGTATTATCCAAAGATTAAAGCAGTAGTAAAATTATATAATATCTTGTACTAGAAGTGCAATAACCCAAAGTTATTTAAACTTTGACATGATTATCTTGTACATTCTGGAGATGTAATGATGCAAAGAATCATTAAAAAAATTAACATGGTCATCCACTAAAAGAACAAGATTCTTTAATTAAATGATTTCAAGTGTATTGCTTGCTCTTAAAGGAAATTAATTGTCATTTTAATGAAGCAGTATTCCCTACATTAGGGGGAGTGAAATCAATGCCTGGAGCACAATATGAAAATTTTAGATTCTCGCACAAATCATATAGTGAACTTGAAGTTCAAAAGATTATGCATTTGCAAAGGATTGCAAAGCAGTTACCAGATTCTTTTGCAAATACCAACGCCATACTAAAGTCTTATATACCTATTGCAAATATTCTAGCACGTATTGATGCCCCTGAAGGACAACAACAAGCTAATGCACCTAAACTGCAAGTTAAGACCTGTTGGTGCAAAAGATAAAACTCCCAGAAGGAGAAAATTGAAATCTGTAAACACTTCAGAAGAGGTTACATAGGTGGATAATCTATTCGAAATTTACAAACCTATTTCTCCTAAAAATGAAATCCCTATTGTGGAACTTCCTAAAGAAGAACCTCTTGAAGAAGAATCTCTTGAAGAGAAAACTCCTGAAGAGAAAATTCCTGAAGAGACATCCTTTGAAAAGGGATAGGTACATGGAAATAATAATGAGATCTCAATTCATTACATGGGAGAAATGTGAAATAAAAATAAAGTTGTTGTCAAGTGCAGTAGCTACTGACACTACCAGAAGTAATGATGACATTACCAGAAGTAATGAGGATCCTGAACCTAAATTTGTTAATAAACGTCGATATAAAAGTGATTAGCCAAAATGAAAAGGGGCTATCCAATTAGAATTAAACTCTATCAAAAAGAGAATTTTTTGGACCTATAGTCTAGACACTAGAAGATGTATAGTCCGTTGGATACAAATGGGTATTTGTACGCAAGTGAAATGAAAATAATAAAATTACTCGATATAAAATAAGACTTGTGGCACAAGGTTTCTCGCAGAAACCTGAAATTGATTATGAGGAAACATATTCCCCGTAATGGATGGAATCACACTCAGATTCCTAATTGGACTAGCAATCGTTGAATGACTAAGCATGCGTCATATGGACGTAGTAACAGTATGGATAGTTGGATAGTGAAATTTATATTAAAAATCCCTGAAGGATTTAAATTTCCTGAAGCAAAATCTAGAAATTTATGTTCAGTTAAACTCCAACATTCCTTATATGGATTAAAGCAATATGGGCACATGTGGTACAATCGATTGAGTACCTTGTGAAAGAAGGATTCATAAAAGATCCAATTTGTCCATGCATTTTTATCAGAATCCATGTTCGTTATAATTGCTGTTTATGTTGATAATTTGAAATTAGTTGGGACTCGTGAAGAGTTCACTAAAATTGCTAATGGCGTAATTTGAGATGAAAGATTTAGGAAAGACAAACTATTGTCTTGGCCTACAGATTGAACATGTAAATAGGGAAATTCTTGTTCATCAATCTAAATATATCGAAAAGGTATTAAGACAATTTTATACGGACAAAATTTATATTTTGGAATTTCCAATGATGGTACAATTATGTTAAGAAAGATCAATTTCAACCTCATGATAAGGGGGAGGAATTACTTGGTCCCGAAGTACCATATTTAAGTGTTGTCAACTCTTTGATGTATCTGGCCAATTGTACAAGACCCAACATTGCATTTTCTGTAAGTATACTAGCAAGATACAACTCTGCTCCTACTCGACAGCATTAGAATTGAATTAAGCACATTCTACGCTATTTGAGAGATAATGGATATCTATTTGATCCTCACAATGCTAAATCTCAAACTGGATATGTATTTCTTTGCAAAAAAAACTGCTATATCTTGGAAGTCAATAAAATAAATGATTACAACAACATACTCCAATCATTTTGAAATATTAGCTATCCATGAAACTAGTAGAGAATGTGTATGGTTTAGATTAATAATTTCTCATATCCAAGTAAATTGTAGTCTTCAATCAATCAATGATATTCCAACAGTTTTATATGAAGACAATGCTGCATGTATAGCTCAACTGAGAGGAGAATACATAAAGGGTGACAAAATGAAGCACATCTCTCCAAAATTATTCTATACACATGAATTCCATAAGAATGGTGATATAGATGTTCAGCAGATCCGATCAAGTGATAATCTAGCAGATTTGTTCACCAAAACTTTGCCTACTACAACATTCAAGAAATTGGTTAATCTTATTGGAATCAAGCATCTCAAAGATCTTAGCAGAAGGAGTTAATGTATGAGTGACAACCAAGGGGGAGTGTTATGAATGGATGAGTGTGGCTGTCATTCATCCATATCTTGTCCACCTGTTTATGTCCCCATGAACATGCCCTGTGACGCCCTGAACCCGCCAAGTGGGGCCCGAGTGCCACGTGTTCCAATCACCTATATCTGATACCATAATTAACATGCACACAACGGAATATAAATAAATAACCTCAAATAAATACCAGAGTTATATATAACAACCCAAAAACGAACACTACAACATCCAGATATCCGTATCCACAACCAGTATTTAAAACATAACCCAGTACAAATATATCAGTAGATATATATATATATATATATATATATATATATATATATATATATATATATATATATATATATATATACCAGTATCTCACAATACCCCAAAAAGAAACCACCAAAAACAGTCCCAGCCTAGGCCTTCAAACCCTATCTCCAGAAGAACCTGAAAAGTTGTTAATCCACTAGAGTGAGACACTTCTCAGTAAGGGTGGAATAAATTATAAAGGTGTGTGACAATTGAGTTTTAATATTTACATATCAAAATAAACTATTTCTCATATAACATCAATAACAATTAAGAAAATGTATCATTAATAACATCACTGACATCTAATATCATACACACATCCAATATGCACAAGTACATAATTTTTATGGAGGAGAAAGTTTCCGAGGATAGGGAAGATTATCCGCCCATACAAGTAGCTTCCTTCTGCTCTGGTACGTAAAAGATACCTACTTGAGCACTCACCTTACTCAATAAGTCCTCAGGTGGAGAATTTACTCGCCGCCAGTATACACATCTCTATTATTTTAAAGGCGAAGGTTTCCGAGGATCGGGATGTCTACCCACCCATACAAGTAGCATCCGTTTGCATTGATACCAAGAAACTACCTAGCAGAGCACTTGCCTTTCTCAGCAAGCCCCCAACGGCATGTTTACCTCACTACATGCACACATATGCATTCACAAGGTGTCATACTATTATTATTATGTTTTAATTAAATTCACACTCACACAACACATCCACACATAAATCATGCATCTCATACTTCATCCAATGTCCTCAGTACGTGCTCACACGGAGTAACTACGTACATATCCATACGTGGCCCACACAGGCACCTACGTACTTTTTATCTACACATGGCCCACACATGCACCACTACCTACACAGGATACATAACATGGCCCACAAAGGTGCCACCATCCACACAGCACATAACATGGCCCACACAAGCGCCATCATCCACACAGGATATAACGTGGCCCACACAGGCACCACTCCAGCTTCCGTGACATGTGGCCCACATAGGCACCACTATTCATCAGTATCCAATTCCCATGACCTACCTGTCGTACATCAGTAGAACAAGCTCCTCGACCTGCCAATGTCATATCATGATTTATATCTAGACAATATAACAACCTCCTCATGCCAACGTTATATTGAGATGCATACGAATAACCACACCAGTTAGTTCATACAGACGCATCAATGCATTACCACACAGGTATCCAATAGATCAACACATCCCCACACAGTAGTCCAACAGATCAATACATTTTCACATGCAAATCCAAATACTACAGTAATTCATATTCAATTTATTAGGAAAAATTGTTCCTATGTCACACGAATTTAGTATTATATGCAATTATCCCAAATATAAACCTTAAACAAAATCATCATTTTCCAATACTCAAAATGTTTTAAAAAAATCATATAGATAAATAATAAATTTCATATGCACGTAAATAACCAGTTCACCTTAATAAAATATTGACATAATTTTATTCCCCCTTACCTGATTTCTTGAACCATGCCTATAGGGTTCCCAAAATTATACCCGGGACGCTCACTTGAACCCTATGTTGACCTTACAAGTCACACCCGATTTTGATTATGACAAATACTCATTATATATCTAATGGGTGTTTGAGATTATGTGCAGGAACCAAAATTGTCAAGATCAAGACGCACATAGAGCAAATGAAGATTGAAGACCTAACTACTTTGTGTTGTAATATATAATTCATTCATGTAGTTGGTCTGTAATAGTAATTAGGGCTTTTCGTATGTAATAATCATACACCTCACATACATGGTTAAATACGTAAGCTCATAATGCAAATGACCTTAGAAAGACCTTAGGGTTTACCCTTCGGTAGACCGACACCGGATTTTTTTAGTGTCTTCAAAAGGACCCAGAAATGACCCTAGGACACTCACCTTTGCACTCATAAATGTTAGGAACTTGATTAGGGTGTTTTTGATTCAAAATAGGACCGAAATGCACACTTTGTGAACTTTCGGTCGGCTAGCCAAGGCAATTCATTCTGCCCCGATCGATCGATACCGGTCTGGGTCAATCGGTTGACCACTTTACGATCAACCGAGCCACCGCATTTCATTTGACCCCGGTCAACCGAACCACTTGAGAGTCAACATTTTGACCTCCCAGTCGACCGAGTAAATTTTGTATTACACCAACTTGGTCGACCGAGGTTCCTCGGGAGTTAGCCCAACTATCTGGTCAATCGAGATGCTCAGTTCATATTCCTCTTGTCGACTGAGCAGTTCAAAAATGGCCCGGTCGACTGAACCATATGAACTTCGATCGATTGAAAAGGTTTTTGGTCAACCGGACCTCTCGGGTTGCCCAAAATTTTTTTTTACCGTGGTTAATTTTTTAAACAGGGTTAAAATGACTAAAACATCATTAAAATTTTCTAATAATCTCGGCTATGACCCCAACGGTTATATTTTATAGGGTGTCTATAAATACCCCTTCATTTGGGATTATTAGGTGTAGATTAGTCACTTTGATTAGGAGAGATTCTTTGAAATTTTCAAAACCTATAATACTCATATCTAAGCCCCAACCACTCATACTTACCTTCTCTTATTGCCAAAAGTCATTTGTAAGTTGATTGAGTGATTGTCTTGAGAGGTTTGCTCTCCTTGCGTGTTTGATTGAAACGATTTTCTTGAGAGCCAAACCTAAGTATTCTTAGGGGGCTTTGTTCATAAGCCTATCCTAAGAAGATTTAACTAAGCTTCTGAGTATTGAATTTGTGTTGCAATTTCTTAGAAAGCTTGTATTTGTTTTTGGATTGCAAAACGTTTTCAAAACTTACTCAAATATCTTGTGTGTTTCATATTTGATATACTTGTGAGAAGATATTTGTGTTTGTTATATTAATCTTTGTGCAAAAGTTATTCACTCACATATTATTTGCTGAATAAAAAGATTACACATCTTTTGCAAACCAAGCATATACATTATCTGATCTACGTGACTGAGATATCATGCTAATTAATATACTTGAGACTTGCTTGATATCTTTGTGTAAACACCTTGGTTGAATATCTTGTGACACAAAGATTTCTTGTAGATACTCTCATGCACTCATTACACTAATAGAAAATACATTTGAGAGTTGAAATACTAGACCACACTGAGCTTACATATTATATCATTTGTGGTGTATATGATTGCACGTAACATGGAACATATTTGCTTTACTTGAAAGCATAATCACTGTACCGTTTCATTTATTGAGCAAAATTTTTGTATACCAAACACGAGCCGGAAGAGGGAGACTAGCCCTTTGAAATAGTCCCGAATTGGCTTAGACTCGGTTAGGAAAGCTAGGTGCGCCATCCTATTAAGGCGTGTAGGTTGAGGTCAGCCTCGCTAATTAACCTGGTTGTAAAAGTTGAGGTCAGCCCTGTGCTAATTGACCTGGTTGTAATTGGTGCCGCTTCACCCTTAAGTGAGACTTTAGTGAAATCCTCGGGCTTGCGAGCTAGAGGCGGGGATGTAGGCACAGTTGGCCGAACCCCGATAACATATCGTGTGTCTATTTACATTTCCACACTTTATATTTACTGCATGTATATGTTATGGTATGAATGATGTGCATGATTTAAATTCCATATATTTTATTTGTCGGCACATGTGGAATTGTGTAGAAAGACCCTAGGTTACCAAATCATATTGACTTTTGACTTAACCTAGGAGAAAAGTTTAAAATTCCAATTCACCCCCCTCTTGGGAATACACCAATTCTAACAATTGGTATCAGAGCCTCATTGCACTTGACTTAAACGTTTTTGCAAAACGATCACAATGGCTCAAATTGGTGTATCCCCATTCGGTGAGGGACAGTCACCTTCCAGTCCTCCATTGTTTTGTGGTGTGGATTACACCACCTAGAAAATTAGGATGAGCATATTTATAAAATCAATGGATTGGATGGCCTGGCGAGTGATTGTTAATGGGATTCATATGCCCTTAAATGAAAATAATACTAGGTTAATGCATACGAATTCATGTGCCATGGACTTATTATACTGTGCTTTAGATTCTTATATTCTACTTGAGTTTGTGGCATGTCATAGTGCACAGGAAATCTGGGTTGAGCTTGAAAAGAAATATGGAGAGACCTAGAAAAGGGAAACCATCACTCCAGAGATGTCATGTTCAGATGCTCAGGGAGTGGTAAGTGATAGGGATAGTGCATCAACAGAACATGAGGTATATGATTCTCACTCTAGCTCGTCTGAGGATTTATGTGTTGAATGCGATGTTGCTACATGTGCTAAATCATCTGTTAAATACCATGATAACTCTGTTGATGATGCCTACGATGATTCTTATGCTGAATGTTGTGTTGTGTCTCATGCTGAATCATCTGTTGATAATATTGTTAATGATGTATATGATGATTCCTGTGAAAAGCATTGCAGCATATCGTACGATGAATCATCTGAGAATATTTGTGATAGTCATGTTGAACATGCATGCAATGATTCATATGAAAACTATTGTGTTAATTCTTATGATGAATCATGTGCTGAATTGAATAATAAAAGCATGCTGTCAGTTGAAAAACTAGAAAATACTTTATTGAAAATGAATAAATTTCTAGTTAAGATATCTAAGCAGAAATCATTTTTGAAAATTGAGAATAAGGGGATAGCTATACAATTAGAAGAATTAAAAGATTATCATGCTATCCTTGAAAAGAAGAAGATTAAGAAGATATTGAAAATGATCTAAGTAGAAGAAGAAATGGATGATTATTCTAACATAACACCCAAAGCTAAGAATGAAAGGAATAATCAAGGTAAACCCTTAGGAGTTAAAAGAAGTGAATGTTTCAAAAAGGGTTTATCTTACAAAACTTATTGCCGTGCCTCATTGAGAAAAAACAAAATAAATAAGCACAATCTTTTATATATATATATATTCAATGCCTGCTTATTTCAAAAAATGAAATGGCACATTCAATCTACTTGTCCATCTAGAAGTGCCAGAGGCTTAGATAGGAAGATGATGTGGGTAATCATGAAAGCGAACTCTGTAGAATCTTTGGGATAATGGATATAAATTAATATTACATAATCATTTAAAATCCTTAGTTCCTAGGTTTAGGGGTTGTGATCATTGTAGGCTTTGGAAGTGGTTTGTGCATAAAATGGAAATTCTTAGTATATGTATTTGCTATGCACTCTTTCCATACTAAGAATCATAAGATTAGCATGCTAATTCAAAAATTGGATAAATTCCACTTCCAAATGGACTAGCCATCTTTGCTAGGTAAATATTTTCAAATGCTTAACTCATGCTTAAATATAATACTTTAAGTTAGGCCACTGTTGTCCATTGCTCTAAATTGAGTATTAGGGTTCCATCTTATATCATATATCACTATACCTTATACTCACTTTTGAATATGAAAGGTCTAAATCAAAATCAAGTCATTACTCTAGGCTTAAAGCACTATTGATCATAAATGGCTAATATATATTGAGTGCTTCTCATAGCTATAACCAAATTAGAGGTATCCACCAGGGGATTGGTCTTTTTGAGTTCAAATTGTAAATCCTTTAATTCTGGTTTATCTCATCCATAGGAAATACTTACCAAACCCCGATCATATTCGGTGAGGTATCACCTATTCCTTGATTTGTATCCTTGTTCCTCTATGTCATCATCTCTGAATGATACTCTCCAATCACCAAAGAGCATTGTTTAAGAAAAGTCACATACTCCTTAGTGCTCGGTTCCAAAATAGCTAGGACTTAAAAGGAAGTACAGTTAAAGTAATTGCAAAATTGGGAAGTAATCTACGCTCAATAAGTCAAATCTTAGTACGTACCTCAATTTTGTAATATCTCTTCACCAAGAATCCCTAATAATCATGTTTATATTACAATATATCAAATCTAAACCTAAGGGAGAACTTTGGATCAAAAAGAGGCAAAATCAGGAAAATTCACTATGCTCGATCGACCGAGCATTGAATGAGTAAAATCTCCCGGTCAACCGAAACCCATTAACTTTGACCTTCCGGTCGACCGAACCTCAGTGAACATATCCACCACGGTCAATTGAACTTTTCGGTTTTCCCTTGGTCGACCGAACACAGATATAGTACTCCCTCTCAGTCAACCGACCATCTCAGTTCAAATTCGCCCCGGTCGATCGAGCAGTGTCGGTGCATGAAGAACCTGAACCGTTGGTCAACCGTATCTGCTTCTGGTCGACCAAGCTATGATATATATATTTTTTATGCGCTCAAAGCTCATTTGCACAAAAATTTTGAGAGCTCCGTCACCTTTCCTCGTAATATTACCAAGCAAATTATGTTTTCTACCTTACATCCGTCATCCTACACTCATGGCACACCATAATGAGCACATTGAAGCCACGACTTAGCACACGCTGAGGATGAGTACTTCATATCAGAACAGTGCAAGGTCAGATACATGCGGACGTTTCATCCCAAGGAGGCGATATTGGGTAAGATCTTAAACTTGGAGTTCATGAATCAGTATTTTTCAAATGTAATGGACATGTTTGAATATCAAGGCTGGAAAACATTTATTTCCTATCAGCCTTGGGGTCACTACCCAATGTACGTTAGGCTATTTTATGCAAATTTGGGTAATGACAAAAATGGGTACTTTTCTCGGGTATTAAGGACCGATGTACGTTTCGACGCACAGTACTTTTAGATGTCCTTGATATTGACCGTGAAGATTTTGAGTGCCCAGATATGGTAAATTCCTAGATCCACGAGCAGAAATTCATAGTTGCCACATTTGCAAACCTGACCCTATCTGATCCAGGCACAGCCAGCCAAAACCATCCCCCACAATATAAATAGTTTACGTTAGAGGCCAGAGTTGTGCGCCACTTGATCACCTATAATGTCCTGCCTAAGGCAGGTTCTAGAGTGCACATGTCTTTCCTAGACTGTTTTATTATGTGGTGTTTATTAGCCCAAAAGAAATTAGATCTGCCCAGCTTGATGATCCGATAGATGATGGCCAAAACGATTGGCCACCGAATTATAATGTCGTTTGGGGGTATTCTGAACTAGTTATTTAGATCCATTGGAGTCACACGCTCAAATGTGGCTTCACTGAAGAGAAGACGACATGCTGATATCTTCTCTGGCGTCACCTTGAGACTTATAGGGTATGAGCTGGTTGGCAACATCTAGTTGCCTTGTAAGGGTGCAGCCACACAGGGAGAGGCCTCGCCGGAGCCACCACAACCCGCGCAACCATCAAATGTGGATCTTATGGCCGCCATCACCAGTTTATCTGACTCGTTTGCACAGTTTCGAGGATCAGTTCAGTTAGACCTACGAGATTTGGCATCGTCATCCACTACGCTTCGTGAGGAGTTCCGGCAGTTCTCCATCTCTACTGCCAGTCGTTTTACTGATCTAGAGAGGTCCATGACAGTCAGCTTCAGTGAGCTGAATGATCGCATCCAGGAGATGCAGGGCGAGAGAGACCGGATGACCATGGATTTTGACTTCGATGCCTATGATGGTGGTGATGGAGGTGATGATGGAGGGGAGTTCTAGACTCTAGAGAGTAGCCTGCAGATCAGATTGCGTGGCCTCGATTTATTTATATTATTCTATATCATCTAGTCTGTACCTATATAAAACAGCTTTTACTTTTGATTTGCTTTTATCATAACGATCACACACACCATATGCAGATACTATCATGTGTTACCTGTTTTGATTATGATCATATATATTTAATAAAATTCAGGATTGCATAAACCTTTGAGCGTAAATGACTATGTTACTGAAATGCATGATTAGTATAGAATGCCTCCTGCACGGCAGATGTAGTTTATGAGAATTGCCTGCTGGTAGATTATAATTTCTCGCATGCCTTACTCTTGAGATACTACTTGTTTGAGAATTGTTTTTGTGCAGGTAAATTTTGGGAAATGTCCTGTTTACAGCTGGCATGTTGTCGAATTTTATGTAGAAATTTGCCCAAATGACTAAAACAATCCTCTTTTGTGTGTGCAAAATCTAAATATGTCACAGTTGATTCACTTGCGTTGAAATGTTACATTCCTTGGGGTTGATTGTGCATATATACATTTAAAGTAATTGGACCAAAACGCATACTCTTAGGGGGTGTCACTTAGCATTAAAATCATTAGGCCCTAAGAAACAAATATGTATTCTTAACTATATTTTCTTGTAACACTTGATACTAGGCCATCATGCTCTCATTATTATATATTTCTTGAAAATACGGATTTATTCTAGCCACAAACATGATTATGAAAAAAAATTAACTTTAAAATCTTTTTGAAAGGATGAGTGAAAACCAAATGAAAATTAAACCTCATCTTCACATAATCATCAGACTTTTAAGGAGTCTTGAGTGGAATTTACAAGTCTAACTAACCTCTAATTATTAGTATTTCCCATTGGTTTAGACTTTGTAAAGTGACTCATATCTATGTGTGCACACTTCGTATTTCTATAGCATGATTATATTGATTATTCCTTGTGATGCACAATTTCTTGTCCACTTCATGATGATATTGCAAATTTTACTTGATAGTTGGACCATACTGAACTGTTTGAGTAGTTGTGGATAAACTGTTAGGAAATATTTCAACTCAAACAGGTTACACTTATACAAGATTTATTTTGGAAAGTCTGATTTACAAACGGTACTCTGCCAAAATTTTTAAATATTTCCAAAATTCATCATGTATAAACGTAGTTCTTACCCATTGCCTAGGGTATTAACTCAAATGGCCCTTTTAGCTGTTGCCAAAAGGGGGAGATGAAAAATGAGCAAAAATAATGGGTAAAACACTTGGTTAATAATAAAGTAGATGCATTGATAGGGGGAGCCTTCTTAGGCTTAAACCCATATTTTTGTTGATCGTATTTGTCATCATCAAAAAGGGAGAGAATGTTGACCTTATAGGTCATGCTCGGTTTTGATTATGACAAATACTCATTATACATCTAGTGGGTGTTTGAGATTATGTGCAGGAACCAAAATTGTCAAGATCAAGAGGCACATAGAGCAAGTGAAGATTGAAGACTTAACTACTTTGTGTTGTAATATATAATTCATTCATGTAGTTGGTCTGTAATAGTAATTAGGGCTTTTCGTATGTAATAATCACACACCTCACATGCATGGTTAAATACGTAAGCTCATAACTCAAATGACCTTAGAAAGACCTTAGGGGTTACCCTTCGGTCGATCGACACCGGATTTTTTTGGTGTCTTCAAAAGGACCCAGAAATGACCCTAAGACACTTACCTTTGCACTCATAAATGTTGGGCACTTGATTAGGGTGTTTGTGACTCAAAACATGATCAAAATGCACACTTTGTGTACTTTCGATCGACCAGCCAAGGCAGTTCATTATGCCCTGGTCGACCAAAACCGGTTTGGGTCAACCGGTTGACCACATTACGGTCGACTGAGCCATCGCAGTTCATTTGACCTCGGTCGACCAAACAACTTGGGAGTCAACATTTTGACCTCCCATTCGACCGAGTAAAATTTGTATTACACCAACCTGGTTGACCAAGGGTCCTCGGGGGTTGGCCCAACTGTCTGGTCGACCGAGAGGCTTAGTTCATTTTCCTCTGGTCGACCAAACCACGCGAATTGAAAAAATCACCTTCTCCTGGTTGACTGTCCGAGTAGTTCAAAAATGGCCCGGTCGGCCGAACCATATGAACTTCGATCGATCGAAAAGGTTTCTAGTCAACCGAACCTCTTGGGTTTCCCTAAATTTGTTTTTGACCGTGTTAATTTTTTAAACAAAGATTAAAATGGCTAAAACATCATTAAACTTTTCTAATAATCCCGGCTATGTCCCCAAAGGTTATATTTCATGGGGTGTCTATAAATACCCATTCATTTGGGATTATTAGGTGTAGATTAGTCACTTTGATTAGGAGAGATTCTTTGAAATTTTAAAAACCTATAATACTCATATCTAAGCCCCAACCACTCATACTTACCTTCTCTTATTGCCAAAGGTCATTTGTAAGTTGATTGAGTGATTGTCTTGAGAGGTTTGCTCTCCTTGCATGTTTGATTGAAACAATTTTCTTGAGATCCAAACCTAAGTGTTCTTAAGGGGCTTTGTTCATAAGCCTATCCTAAGAAGATTTAGCTAAGCTTCTGAGTATTGAATTTGTGTTGCAATTTCTTGGAAAGCTTGTATTTTTTTTTGGATTGCAAAACGTTTTCAAAACTTAATCAAATATCTTGTGTGTTTCATATTTAATATACTTGTGAAAAGATATTTGTGTTTGTTATATTAATATTTGTGCAAAAGTTATTCACTCACATATTATTTTCTGAATACAAAGATTACACATCTTTTGCAAACCAAGCATATACATTATCTTATCTACGTGACTGAGATATCATATTGATTAATATACTTGAGACTTGCTTGATATCTTTGCATAAACACCTTGGTTGAATATCTTGTGATACAAAGATTGCTTGTTGATACTCTCACGCACTCATTACACTAATAGAAAATACATTTGAGCGTTGAAATACTAGACAATACTGAGCTTACATATTATATCATTTGTGGTATATATGATTGCACGTAACATGGAACATATCTACTTTACTTGAAAGCATAATCATTGTACCGTTTCATTTATTGAGCAAAATTGTTGTATACCAGACACGAGCCCGAAGAGGGAGACTAGCCCTTTGAAATAGTCCCGGATTGGCTTAGACCCGGTTAGGAAAGTTAGGTGCGCCATCTTGTTAAGGCGTGTAGGTTGAGGTCAGCCCCACTAATTGACCTGGTTGTAAAGGTTGAGGTCATCCCTATGCTAATTAACTTGATTGTAATCGGTGCCGCTCCACCCTTAAGTGAGACTTTAGTGGAATCCTCGGGCTTGCAAGTTAGAGGCGGGGATGTAGGCACAGTTGGCCGAACCCCGATAACATATCGTGTGTCTATTTACATTTCCACACTTTATATTTACCGCATGTATATGTTATGGTATGAATGATGTGCATGATTTAAATTCCATATATTTTATTTATCGGCACACGTGGAATTGTGTAGAAAGACCCTAGGTTACCAAATCATATTGACTTTTGACTTAACCTAGGAGAAAAGTTTTAAATTCCAATTAACCCTCCCTCTTGGGAATACACCAATTCTGACACCCTGATTCAATCAAATCAAATCCAATGAAATATTATTTTAACTTTTCCTAATTTACAATAATTAAATAAAAATTAATTTCTAAATGACCGATTTATCCTAGTTTTGAGGCTATGCCTACAATGACCCCATGAGAAATCTGCTTTACTAGACTTCTAAAGAATCATTCCAAAATTCTCGTGGTGGTATCTGATAGCCCATTTGGTTTAAAATTTAAGAAAAATTGAGGTAGGAATGAGAATTTGCCTTACCCCAAGAGATATGCCCACGTTGCTCCTATGACAAATCCACTTTGGTAGAAATGTCGGTGGCGGAGAATGGAGTTCGGTGGTATTTTCGGATTTTCAATTGGGCGAATATTTGCTAAGAAATTGAAGGGAAAGAGTGAAGTGAATAGAGGAATGGAAAGGAGAAGATGGACGCTGCTGGGGAGAGTTGTTGTCTTCGCAAGAAAAAAAGGAATTTTCCTGAAGCTTGAACAAGCTTCGGGAAACTTCAATCCTAATGTATTTGCATATCCTATATTATAATGTTATCATTTTATATACTTATATATACATACACACACACACACACACACACACACACACAAAACCCTTAGATTTCTCATTTTAATTAATTTTATTAATAATAATAATTAATTAATTAATTATTAATAATAATTTTATTATTATTATTATTGTTTTGTCGTTACATTCTTCCCTCCTAAAAAAATTTCATCATCGAACTTCGCTAATCAATCCTTTTATAAGACTCTAAAATTACTCAATCATCATTATACCACAAATTCAATATACTCCACAATTCTAAGTAAGCATATGAATCTAAAATCAAATAAATCTTTTAATATAAAATCATACCTGCTCCTGCACCACGAGCAATATCCTTATTAGCCGGAACCATGGTATACACACGCGCTGGACCACCACGATGTAGTGGCTCATTCCTCTGGTGCTGATCAGGAGCAGGTGCGTTGTTCGGCAGTCCTCGACAATCTTGGGCCATGTGGTCGTATCTGCTGCACCGATAGCACTTAATGTTCCTGGTTCAGGCATTCTCCCTAATGCCTCAACTTACAACGAGCACAATAGGGAGGTGACGAATTGTTCTGACGTCCTTGATCACCTCTATCAGATCTCTGTCCCCCAATATATCTGTCCCTCTTCCATAAGCCATGTTTGGCATCATCGGAAAAACTGGGAGGCATAGGCCTCTTCCTTTGCTCTACCATCTCTGCATTCCTCTGTAGACTCAATTTTGCCATAGTGGCTCCATCCACCAACTCTGAAAAGTTCTGTACCTTTAGGACTGCCACTTGCTCGTGAATTCTCGGTTTCAATCCCCTCTCAAACCACCTCGCCTTCTGGAACTCATCTGGAACCATAAAAGGTGCAAAATGGAAGAGCTCCATGAACTTCGCAGTGTACTGCTGTACAGTAAGTTGCCCTTGAGTCAGGTGGAAGAATTCCTTTGCCTTTGTAGCCCTGGTGGTGGCAGGGAATTACCAATCGTAGAAAAACTCCTTAAATCGACTCCTAGTCATATCCGTGGGTACTACCCGCTGTTCCTCCAACAGCTTCACTGCTTGCCACCAGCACTCGGCCTCCCCTGTTAGCTTAGAGGTAACGAAGAGAACCTTCTGTGCCTCAGCGCAAAATAACACTGCCAACATTTTCTCCATTTCTTGCACCCAACTCTCTGCTACGAGTGGGTCAACACCGCCCGCAAATGCAGAAGGTTTCAGGCGAGTAAATTGGTCAATCGAATAGCCCTAGTTCACTGGTGGGCAGTTCTGTCCTTCAAAGTCTCGCCTAATTTCTTCCCGAACCTGTTGAGCTAAACCCCACAGTAGAGTGGAGGTATCAATCTCTTCCACACTGGTAGCTCCTACATCAATCTCCTCTCCAACATCAACGTCCTTTCCACTAGAATTCATCCCGTGGACTTCAATCCTAATGTATTTATATATCCTATATTATAATGTTAACATTTTATATACTTATATATATATACACACACACACAAAACCCTCATATTTCTTATTTTAATTAATTTTATTAATAATATTAATTAATTAATTAATTATTATTAATAAATTTTTTTATTTTTTTTGTCGTTACATGCCCTATATGTCTGCACTAATTTATATCCCTATGAACCTACCCTATATGTATGCACTAATTCATATCCCTATGATCCTATCTTATATGTCTGCACTAATTCATATCCCAATGAACCTGCCTCATATGTTTGTATTAATAAAGTTAGCACTAGTTAGCTTGTGAAGGCTATAAATACCTCCTCCCTCATAGCTAATGGAGTAGGAAAAGAAGAAGAGAGAAACATAGAAGTAGAAAGAAAGATGAGAGATGTAAAATAAATAAGGAGAGATATTTTGTATAAGGTCATGTCCATATTATATTGTAATTCCTCCCAAAATAATGAAGCTTTGATCCAATATACCCGTGGAGTAGGTGTATCTGAACCACGTAAAATCTTTGACTCGTTTTCATTTATTTTTCTGCTCATCTCTATTTATTTTATTATTCATTTTATAACATAATAATAATATTAAGAAAGGCATTTATTAATAAATGTTATTAGCCACGCAAGTCAGATTTTGTACAACTAAGCCAAAGGCCCCACTCTCTTTTTCTCAATTTGTGAATTATTATTATTATTATTATTATTATTATTATTATTATAGAAGTGGTTCAACTCCGAATTCTTTGCACATACAGGTTGATCTCCAAGGAAATCCATTGGTTAAAAAAGTTCTTTAATCCTTTACATATATCATTATCAAATGTTGAATGGGGCAAATCTCATTCATAGTATTTAGCAAGTTTTGTTTTATAATTCCTAGGTATTTCAATTGGAGGAGAACTCAATTGTTAGTAATGCTAAAAAAGGAGGGGGTGTAACACCCCGAACCCACCAAGTGGGGCCCGAAGGTTACGTGTTTCATTCACCTGTTTCTGTTACCATACACCATAATTATGTAGTGGAAATAAATATACAACTTCAATTTAAATACCAGAGTCTATCTATAAACCCCAAAAACAACTACATCCATCTGTTTATATTACATCCCAGTATTTTAAAACTTAAACTATACATAAACTATTCTTACATTCACCCCAAAATTTACCAAAATTACTACCCTGCCCGGAGCTCTAAGCTCGATCTCCTGATGGACCTGAAAATATAATTATTTGTTAGGGTGAGACACCTCTCAATAAGGAAGAATAAATCATAGCAGTGTGTGGCAGAGAGTTTAAATAAATACAAAATATATATTCATTTGTAATTCACTATCAATAGTAGTTGAGAAAACGCATCATTAATAACAACACTGATATTTGATATCATACACACATACATAATTATTTTTAGTGATAATTCCCAAGAATAGGGAGATTACCCGCCCATACAAGTAGCTTCCCTCTGCTCTAATACTGATATCAGGGCACTCACCTTACTCAGTAAGCCCTCGGGTTACATATCCAGGCAAAGTCTCTAAGAATAGGTAAGATTACCCACCCATACAAGTAGCTTCCCTTTACTCTGGTACCAACTAAAAACTACCAAGGCACTCGCCTTTCTCAGCAAGCCCTCGGGTGGAGAAATTTACTTTGCCATAAATACTTTTGGTAATTAAATCTACACACATCCAATGCTAATCATTTCACAAAGATCCCCGTATATACGCATATCACAACCAATCCACGTAGAACACGCACACACACACACACCCTTCATTCACACCCACACAGGGACCTTATCCATACAAGAAATACACTGTCCACACAGGATTCACATCCACACAGGAAATACCATCCACATAGGACTCACATCCACACAGGATACATATCATGGCCCACACAGGCATCTTCATCCACACAAGAAATAACGTGGCTCACACAAATACCACTATTCTCCAGTATCCAATCCCCATGACCTACCTATAGTATATTAGTAGAACAACCTCCTCAGGCCTGCCAATGCTCTACCCCAATATATAATGACAATATACGAACTCCTCAGGCCTGCCAACGTATGTCGTGATTATATCTAAGCAATATAACAAACTCCTCATGTACCGACTTGACCCTTTATACGGACTCAAATTGCCACCACACATACAGAATACCTGTACTTGATAAACACACATAAACAAGCCACCCTAAATAGGGACATACGGGTGTATCTCATACATAACTGTAATTCAAATGTTGCGAAAAAACATAAACATCCATAGGTATTCTATTAGACATATACTAGAGTTCTAACTGTATCTTTAATACATAGGATCCATACTTAAAACATAAACTGTATTACATCTCCAAAAGAAACTAACCAGGCTAACAACCCTGTACTAGTACAAAAACTTACTCCTATCAATTAGATTCTAAGCTCCAAAGTCTCCCTAGAAGACTAGGATCAATGCCTTGAAGGACCTGAAATAAAGGTTGTAAGATTGGGGTGAGACACTTCTTAGTAAGGTGGAAGATATTACAACAACACATGATTACATAAGTTTATTCCAGTTAAAACAGTTGCACAATTCCACATTCATATTACTGCACCATAGGAGATATACAAATACAATTCAGCATCGTTACAAGCAAGAGTTCGCGAGGTTAGGGTAGGGTACATGCCCATACAGTGTATGATCCCTCCACACAGTACTCAACCCTGTGACCTTGCCCATTTTAGTTTTTTAAATCATGTATATGATCCTTTAGAACAATGACCAGCTTTGAAATATCATAATATGCCTATTTACCTTGTGGTACGGGTTGTGCACAGATAACTCTGACATGCCCTGTTCGTGCAGGCACTATCAAGCATCTATTATACAGTCCAACAGCCCCACCTGGTCCATTATTTCATCAGTGGTCCCAATACTCCTGCAAGCCGACTATCTCTGTACCCACACTGATTCACATGTGTGGTTGCACTGTACTTTACTAGCAACAGAACCATGCCTTTAGAAACTGGAGTATCTTTCAACACCTTTAATCTGAAGTATCTTTCAACTCCTTTAGTAACAAGCTGTGGTCCCATTTATCATATATATATAATTTACAATGAAAACATAATAACCTGTGCATTTCCAGTATTTTCACAATCTCATTAATGAACTAAACAAGCATTCTTTCTTTCTTTCAAACTAAGGTATCAACTGGCACACATACTCTCGGTTTACCCCTTTTCACATATAAAGCTCAGTATTTAAACGACACCTTTTTTCCAAAGTTTCAGATAGTATAATGGAACCTTAGTTCCTATAGTTCATAACTGTATATACCAATGCATTATAAATCCATTTAATAGCATATATCACTTTCATTTCGTCAAAAATTGCTTTAATGAATAATCGGTTCAAAAAGTCATTTAAATGAAAAATGAGGGTTCAAGCATCTCCTACTAGTAGTTTAAAGCAACTAGGTAAGTTTTTAAAACATTTGGAGATCATATGCAAAAATCCCCAAATTTACCAAAACTGTAAAAATAATTAAACCGACACTTTTACCCGATAGAATTTTGCAAACGAATAGTCATAACGTACATAATAGTATAGACAACAGTTTTATCGATTTACTTTTCAAAATAAATTGATGTAAACAAATCCCCATACCTCAATCCTGAAAACAGAAATTTGAACGGATCGATCCAAAACAACGACCCGAGATCACCGAAATCTAAAAACCGAAGAACATTACTTCACTATAATCACGACTACTACATATATACCAAATTAGAAACAGAATCAGATGCTTACCTCGATTTTAGGGAAAAACACAAAAATCCTTAAATTGAAAATTTGATTCGCTATAACTGTAGATATTTTCCTCCTAATCTACATAGCGATGTTGGATTGTTGATTCCAGCAATAAACAACACAAAATCTTGGAGAGAGAAAGAGAGAGAGATAATTGAATTTCTTCCTCATTAAGGAACTAAATGATATTTATAAACAAGGTTGACCCAGCAAACCTCATCAACGAGTCTGAGTTCTCATTGACGAGTCGAAGAAGGTTGCTCATGGCCGAGAAGGTGACCTCGTTGACGAGTTTGAGACTTCAAAATCCCTGAAAATCCCTCAGTATCTCCTCGTCGACAAGCCCTAGTGTCTCGTCGCCAAGCCACAAAAGAGACTTCATCGACGAGAAATGGAGCCTCGTCAACGAGCTCTATTGTTTTATCTTTTTAAATTTTTCTTCTTTTTTCTTTATTTATTTTTCGTATCCGGGTCCCTACACCTCAGGCCTGCCAATTTTATATTGTGATACACACAAATAACCACACAAAATGACCCATTCACACACATCACATTATTAATCACAATAATCACATATAGCCAGTATTCACAACCAATCCATATTCACAATTAAACTATATTCACAACGAGCCAATATTCACAATCAATCCATATTCATAAATAAATTGTATCCTCAACCAGCCGATATTCATAAGCAGTCAGTATTTACTACCAATCAACATTCACAACAGCCAGTTAAATTATGAAAGTTGTATTCCTGCCACACAATTTTATCCCATATATATTATATATCAAAAATTATTATTTTCTAAATGCCTTACTGTACAGAAAATCATACCTATATATATATATATATATATATATATATATATATATATATATATATAGGCATTTAGAAAATAATAATATATATTCACAAGCAGTCAGTATTTACTACCAATCAACATTCACAATAACCAGTTAAATTATGAAAGTTGTAATCCTGCCACACAATTTTATCCCATATATATTATATATCAAAAATTATTATTTTCTAAATGCCTTACTGTACAGAAAATCATACATATATATATATATATATATATATATTTGTAAACTCGAATTTAATAGGTTTAAAATTAATAAAAACCTGTTATAATTAATTCCCTTTACCTGGTTTCCTAAATTATGCCCGTAAAGACCCCAAATGATGTCTGCGGCACTTACTCGAACCCTAATAATGGAATTGGAGAATTCTTGAGCTCCTTGAAGTTCAACACCAATAGAATTAGCTTCCAATTCTGTAGGAAACACCCCTTTGTTTCTTGTCTTCATAGCAAGTGCATCCACTAAGGGGTGTATAGGAGGTACATCCATAAGGAGGATACATCTATGACATTCACAAGTATGATGCTTCTTTTAATGCATTTGAAACACATTCACAAGGAGGATTGTCCAAAGTGCACTTTCTTGGGGAATTCATCAAAGTCATATTCACAAAGTTGGTTCATTTCAACAAGGAAATTACATTCAATGCCCATCCAAAAGGAAGATGCAAACAAGGTGCGTCCTCGAGGGGAATAAAACCAAGGTTAATCAAGAAGGAGAAGAAATCTTGGATTGCATTTTTGTTGGAGAGAAGAAGGCAAAAATTTCGACTCTCGATTCAACATAAGGTAAAAATTAGTTTATACAAAAAATTAAATAACTTGATTTCTTCTTCTCTACACATGCACATACATGTATACATTCATATATAAACACATACATACATGTATACTCTCATACATACACACTTACATACATGTTTCAACTTCCACCTTGATTTCATGAAGCTTACTACTTTTGTTTTCACTTAGACCATAAGGACTTCTTGACTTTCTAGTGGGACGCTTAAACACTTAGGGAAGAAGAAACCAAAATTTCAAATAATGGATGACTCTTCTCCTAATGGGGTTCTTAAGGTGGAGGGGGACATGTTGACTCTATGAGTCCAATCCTATTTTGATAATGACAAATCACTTGATATTTGATCTGTGCATTGAGAATGCGAGCAGGAACATTACTTAGCATGCATGGAAGGTGATGAAGTCATGGAAGCCACGAGGATTAAAGCATATATATATATATATAACTTGGCACAAGCTATGGAACTAAGAAGAGTAGAAGAATGAAGATGCAAGCATCCTATGCAAGCATCAAGTTCAAGATCGTCATGGGAATGGGTATTTAGAATTGATGTATGTGCATATTTTATATGATATATGTAAGAACCCGAACCGTGATATATGGGTTTAAATTAATAAGAGAGGGGGAAAATGGGAATTTAGCAAGATTCCTCGACGAAGCCAAAGTTCATCGATGAAGTCCATGTAAGTCTCGTCGACGAAGTTTAGAGGCTCATCGACGAGGAGAAGCTGATAGATTTCGAGAAACAGAGAATCTTAGGCTCGTCGATGAGGCCACCGCTTCGTCGACAAAGGCAATGGTAGATTCGTCAACGAGGATGCCATTTCGTCGACGAAGACGCTCGAGTCAAAGGGTTATAAATAGAAGTTTCATTACTTCCAAGCTAAGAAAACTCAAATATCTTCTCTCTCTCTCTCTCTCTCTCTCTCTAGAACTCTCCCTACTCTCTATCTCTCTAGATTTCTTTGTTTTTCATCATGAGAATCATGAATCTAAAGTTACCACGAGATCGTGGAAGGATTCTCTACAAGTTCTACGGATTGGAATCTCGTTTCAGAGATTTTTGGATTTTGGCGTAAAATCAAGGTAGGGTTCAATTTTCAATTCTGATCCAGTAGTTTTGTAGAGAATAGTCTTGTGAGTATCTTTTGTACTGTTTTTTGTAGGTTTTGGAACTCGGTTCACTATTTAGGGGCCTTAGATTTCGGGATTTGCTATTTGGGGGAAAGGTAAGGGGAATTGTGTTTATATCTGTTATTTTTGAAATCGGACTAGGTGGAACTGTGGTTCATGGTCTTGTGTATGTTTTGGTTACTCATTTAGGGGGATCTAATGGGAAAAACTATGGGTTTTTTCATGATTACAGTTTTGGGAAAAAGGGGGCAACGGGCTGCATCCCTGGTTTTTTTGAAAACCGAGCATATATGTTGATTTATACTGTGTTATGGGGATGGTCGTGCCTTGAATTGTTTTAAACTGTATATGTTTGGAAAACCATGATTTTAGATTACCAAATGGGTGTGGTTTGTTTGGTTATATCAGCATGCATGTGTGTGTGATTGATTAAATGGCTAGTAGGAACGGGGTTCCAAAATTGTTCCAAGTACTGAAAGTGTCCAGCTCTATATCCGAGGGCATATGTTTATCACCTACCACGTAGGCAAGAGTGTCCGGCTCTATATCTGAGGGCGTGAGCCTAAATCGGTTGATCACCGAAGGGTGTGGATCCACCAGTTAGCGTTGGTACGATGCCATGGGAGTCTGGGACTAACCATGTTCCGGTGGCGCCGTGCTTCGCGGGTTGGCTATGGGCCAATGTTGGATTATTGTGGACTGACTTCGAGCCGAGGGGTGTGACAACACCGGGTAGATCATGGGTGTGCGTATGCGTGTGTGTGCGTGTATGCACTGTGTGAAATTAGTACTGGAACTGCATTTAACTGCGTGTATGTTGCATCATGATAACACTCAATTGCCACACACCGATATAATCCGTGTTCTTCCTTACTGAGAGGTGTCTCACCCCTCCTGTACGTACATTTTTACAGGTCCTTTGAGTAACCAGAACTAGCATCCTGGTATAGGGAGCGTAGTGGCCGGTGTACTGTGGTTAGCACTTGGGTAAGTGCTAGGACTGTGTTTTGATAGGTTGCAATTTTGGGATGCGTTGGGCACCCAGTTGTACATTGTATGATAGAGCCTGTTTCAGCTCTTGTATAGACTATGGTATGGTACTGTATGTATATGGAATGATTGTATTTCCACTGCGTATATTTGTATTTGGATGTGTATAGGGTGCCTAGGAACCCCACGGGGTCAGGCCCTTGTCCATTGTCCTATATTTTTGGATGTTTTGTATGGTACAGGGACTGGTTGATTTACATTTTCACCCTTGGGTCCCATTTCCTAGTTCGAGGCGTGACAGCTTGGTGTCAGAGCTAACCAAGTTGTTAGGTCTTGTAAACTTGGTTAAGCTTAGCTGTGAGTACATACCAGAGTATAGGATGTTGGATATGGGTAGAGTTGGTTGAGGGTTGTTCTATTGCAAGACCGGGATTTGTCGATGGTATTTCGTGTTTTTCCTGGGCTGACGATTCCAGTTAAAATAGGGTAGATCATTGACGACTTTTGTGTCATTGTGGTAGGATAGATCTGGACCTGGTAGGGAGTAGTTAAAATGATTAGTGTAGATCATTGTGTTAACCGTAGGTGTTATAGGGATACTGATAGATTCCTATTGTGCTAGAGAATGGAGCCTAAGGATAATGACTTGGGAAGTGGCTCCGAGGAGACTGCGAGTGATGAGTCCCCTTTTGTGCCTCGAAGTTTGACGAGGCAGGTGTTATGAGAGATCGGGCATAGTGTGAGGAGACATGAGCACTCTCCTATTGCTACGGGGTGCACCATTGAAAGGTTCACACGCATGCATCCTTCAACGTTCTCTGGAGGACCTAACCCAACGATAGCAGAGGATTGGGTGGAGAAGACTGAGAGGATCTTGGAGGTCCTGCACTACACTGATAGGCAACAATTCCTCTATGCTACCTTCCAGCTATCTGGGGAGGCGGGTCGATGGTGGACTACAATGAATCTACTGGAGAAGCAGAGGAGCGGTCCTGAGGAGATGACATGGATTCGTTTCAAGGAGGTGTTCTTTGATAGATACTTCACAACTTCAGTACGTGATGCGAAGTTGGATGAGATTTTTGCTCTGACTCAGGGGAGTTTCGCGGTATAGGGGTATGCAGCTCGGTACATAGAGCTATCCTGGTTTGCACTATGTTTGATCTCGAGCGAGTACGAGAAGACTTAGAGGTTTAAGAAGGGCTTGAGGAATGATATCCGCAGATTAGTGGGTGCATCAGATCTGTGAGTTCTCGGTGTTGGTGGATAAAGCCACGGTGATTGAGAACGGTATCTGAGAGGATGAGGTGGATCAGGAATCAAGGATGAGGATAATATCTTCTGATTCTCAAACAGGATCTCATCGGGGATCGTGGAAGAAGAGGAGCAAGGGCTCAAGTTACCGTCAGAATACTGAGCGCCAAGGTTCTCAGTGGAGCCAGACTAGGGATCCTTGTATCAGATGCCACAGATTGCACAAGGGTGAGTGCCGGTCTTTCGAAGGTAATTGCTATAACTGTGGCCAGCCAGGTCACATGTTTCGTGATTGTCATGCATCGAGGCGAGACGTGCCTACGTCTAGTGTGAACCGGGGAAGTAATCAGATACCTCAAGGAACCATTCAGACAAATACAGCTCCAGCCAGAGTATACTCTCTTACTCCAGAAGACGCTGAGCATGCGGGGAACATAGTGATAGGTACCTTATTATTGCTTTCAAATAAGGCTTCTATTTTGTTTGATTCAGGTGCAACCCATTCTTTTGTATCTGTGAATTTTTTTGGACGGTGTGGGGTTGAGACCCAAGTCATGAATGAGGTATTATCTATTGCTACACCATCTAGGAGTATATCATTCTATAGGAAGATCTTGGTAGATTGCCTAGTGGTAATTCAGGGGAAGTTGCTACCAGCTAATCTTGTTGTATACGACATGTAGGGATTCGATGTTATTCTGGGGATGGATTGATTGTTCTCCAATTATGCTGTGATCGACTGTTGTAGGAAGGTATTAGTGTTTAGACCTCCTGGGGAGCAGGAGTATGAATTCGTGGGATCGTGTGAGCGTTTAACGCCACAGATTCTATCGGCACTACAGGTGAGGAGGTTACTCTTGGACGGATGTCAAAGGTACCTAGCTTGTGTAAACGAGCCACCGCGAGATGAGTTGAGACTCAAGGATATTTGGGTATTCAACGAGTTACGGATGTGTTTCCAGATGATTTACCTAGTTTACCTCCGGATCATGAGGTGGAGTTCGCTATAGAGTTGCTGCCTGGAAAGGCACCGATCTCTAAAGCTCCATACCGAATGGCTCCAGCTGAACTTTGAGAGTTGAAGGAGCAGTTATAGGAATTACTGGACAAGGGTTTCATTCGACCTAGTGTTTCACCCTGGGGAGCTCCAGTATTGTTTGTGAAGAAGAAGGATGGGTCGATGCGGATGTGCATCAATTACCATGAGATTAACAAGGTAACTGTGAAGAATCGCTATCCTTTACCTCGTATCGATGATCTCTTTGACCAATTACAAGGGACGTGGGTCTTTTCGAAGATCGACTTGCTGTCAGGATATCATTAGGTGAGGGTTAGAGCTGAGGATGTAGCGAAGACGGCTTTTCGAATCGGATATGGCCACTATGAGTTCTTAGTCACACCTTTTGGGTTGACAAATGCTCCGGCAGTGTTTATGGATTTGATGAACAGGGTTTTCCATGAGTACCTGGACCGGTTCATGGTGGTGTTCATTGACGACATTCTGGTATACTTGAGGAGTTCAGAAGAGCATGAGAATCATCTGAGGTTAGTATTGCAGATTTTATAGGAGAAGAAGTTGTATGCTAAACTGAAGAAGTGTGAATTCTGGTTGGGTCAGGTGGCATTCTTAGGCTATGTGGTGATTGGAGATGGTATATCAGTTGATCCTAGCAAGATTGAAGTTGTTGTCGACTAGGTGAGGCTGAAGAATGTGTAGGAGGTTCGGAGTTTTCTAGGACTGGCAGGTTATTATCATCGGTTCGTGGAGGGTTTCTCTAAATTTTCTGGGCCTTTGACTCGATTGACCAGGAAGGGAGTGCAATTTGAGTGGACCAGTGATTGCGAGCAGTGTTTTCAGGAGTTGAAGCACCAGCTGGTTACCGCTTCAGTGTTGACCATTCCTTCGGGGGATGGTGGGTTTGTGATTTATAGTGATGCATCTCTAAAATGTTTGGGATGTGTGCTTATGCAGCAAGGTAAGGTAGCAGCTTATGCTTCTCCGCAACTAAAGGAATATGAGAAGAACTACCCTATGCACGATTTGGAGTTAGCTGCTGTTGTATATGCACTGAAGATCTGGCGACACTATCTATATGGTGTGCAGTGTGAGATATTTACCAACCACAAGAGCCTCAGGTATTTCTTCACGCAGAAGGAGTTGACTATGAGGCAGAGGCGGTGGCTAGATTTGATTAAGGACTATGATTGCACGATCAGCTATCACCCGGGAAAAGCTAATGTGGCAGCCGATGCATTGAGTCGGAAGCCAGGACCTGCGGTTGTATCTGCAGTTGTAGTTCAGCTTCACATCAGGCAGGATCTGGAGAGTTCAGGTATAGAGTTGGTATCTAGTGATCATCAGGCTTTCATTGCTAGCTTGGTGATCCAGCTGACTTTGTTTGAGTGTATAAAAGCTGCATAGGCTAGTGATGTAGAGTTAGCTAAGATTATGGTTAAGGTACAGCAGGGACTAGCTACAGAGTTTAATATCTCTGACAGATGTGTGTTGAGGTTTGGGACCAGGCTATGTGTTCTGAATGATGATGAGATTGGAAGGACGATTCTGGAGGAAGTGCATCATTCCTCGTATTCGGTACAACCTGGTAGTACAAAGATGTATCAGGACTTGCGTGCGACCTTCTGGTGGTCTAGTATGAAGAGGCAGATTGCTTAGTTCATGGAGTAGTGTCTGACGTGTCAGTAGGTGAAAGCTGAACATTAGATGCCGGCAGGGCCATTGCAGCCTTTGCCTATTCTGGTGTGGAAATGGGAGCATATTTCTATGGATTTTGTGATCGGATTGCTACCAGCACTTCACGGGCAGAATGCTATCTGGGTGATTGTGGATAGGTTGACAAAATCTACTCATTTCATACCAATTAAGGTTGGCTATCCTCTGAGTAGGTTAGCAGATATGTATGTGCATGAGATTGTAAGAATGCACGGGGTACCGGTGTCCATTGTGTTAGATCGAGATTCGAGGTTTACTTCTCGATTTTGGACGAGCTTGCAAGAGGCACTGGGGACAAAGCTTACTTTCAGTACAGCATTCCACCCCCAGACTAATGGAAAGTTGGAGAGGAAAATACAAATTTTGGAAGATATGTTGCAAGCTTGTGTGTTAGAATTTAGTGGTAGCTGGATACAGTTTATGTCACTAGTGGAGTTCGCTTATAATAATAACTTCCAGGCTAGTATTGGGATGGTACCGTTCAAGGCTTTGTATGGTCGGAGGGGTCGATCTCCTTTATGTTGGGATGAGGTTGGTGAACGTCAAGTGTTAGGACCTGAACTTGTGCAGAAGGCATCTGAGAAGGTGGGTTTGATCTGAGAGAGCATTAGATCAGCTCAGAGTCGGAAAAAGAGTTATGCAGATGTTCACCGCCGTGATTTAGTGTTCGAGGTGGGGGGTAAGGTATTTCTGTTTATCACTCCGATGAAAGGGGTGATGAGATTTGGGAGGAAAGGCAAGCTGAGCCTGAGGTACATTGGACCATTCGGGGTTCTTGAGCGAGTGGGTCCGGTAGCCTACAGGATTGCACTACCCCTAGCACTCTCGAGGGTCCACGATGTGTTTCACATATCCATGTTGAGGAGGTACGTGTTGGATCCATCACATGTTATTAGCTATGATGAGTTGGAAATTGGGGATATTTTAGCATATGATGAGATACCTGTTCAGGTTCTGGACCGTAAAGTTCAGAACTTTCGTACTAAAGAGATACCGTTAGTGAAGGTATTGTGGCGGAACCACGAGATTGAGGAAGCTTCTTAGGAATTGGAAACGGAAATACGCCGAAAGTATCCATGGTTGTTTTGAATACTTGTATGTTATCCTGCTTTGGGTTGGAATAGGTGGTTAGTCGTCGGGAGTGTGTATATTGTGAACTCCTGAGACGGGTGTATATGTAACCACGGTATTCCTCCACCATAAGTGAGGGTATGTATGTGTATGTGTATGTGTATGATGGGGCTGCACTGTAGTAGTCGCCAGTTTCTTGTTAGTATTGTGTGTATGTATTCAGTTGTACGAATGAGTTTGCGAACGAGAGATGGCAAATTTCGAGGACGAAATTTTTGTAAGGAGGGGAGATTGTAAGAACCCGAACCGTGATATATGGGTTTAAATTAACAAGAGAGGAGAAAATTGGGAATTTAGCAAGATTTGTAGACGAAGCCAGAGTTCGTCGATGAAGTCCGAGTAAGTCTCGTCGACGAGGAGAAGCCGAGAGATTTCGGGAAACCGAGGATCTCAGGCTTGTCGACAAGGCCACCGCTTCATCGACAAAGGCAATAGCAGATTCGTCGATGAGGACACCATTTTGTCGACGAAGACACTTGAGTCAAAGGGCTATAAATAGAAGTTTCATTACTTCCAAGCTAAGAAAACTCAAATATCTTCTCTCTCTCTCTCTCTAGAAATCTCCCTACTCTCTATCTCTCTAGATTTCTTCATTGTTCATCGCAAGAATCGTGAATCTGAAGTTACCAAGAGGATCATGGAAGGATTCTCTACAAGTTCTAAGGATCGGAATCCCGTTTCGAAGATTTTTGGGTTTTGGTGTAAAATTGATGTAGGGTTCGGTTTTCAATTCTGATCCAATAGTTTTACAAAGAATAGTCTTGTGAGTATCTTATGTACTGTTGTTTGTAGGTTTTGGAACTCGGTTCGCTGTTTAGGGGTCTTAGAGTTTGAGATTTGCTATTTGGGGGAAAGCTACGGGGAATTGTGTTTATATCGGTTATTTTTGAAATCGGACTCAGTGGAACTGTGATTCACGGTCCTGTGTATGTTTTGGTTACTCATTTGGGGTGATCTAACAGGGAAAACTATGGGTTTTTCATGATTACAGTTTTGGAAAAAAGGGAGTGACAGGTTGCATCCCTGGTTTTGTTGAAAACCGAGCGTATATGTTGATTTATACTATGTTATGGGGATGGTCGTGCCTTGACTTGTTTTAAACTGTATATGTTTGGAAAACCGTGATTTTAGATTACCAAATAGGTGTGGTTTGTTTGGTTATATGAGCATGCATGTGTGTGTGATTGATTAAATGGCTAGTAGGAACGGGGTTCCAAAATTGTTCCAGGTACTGAGAGTGTCCAGCTCTATATTCGAGGGTGTGTGTTTATTGCCTGCCACGTAGGCAAGAATGTCCGGCTTTATATCCAAGGGCGTGAGCCTATACTGACTGATCACCGAAGGGTGTGGATCCACCAGTTAGCGCCAGTTTGATGCCATGGGAGTCTGGGACTAACCATGTGCCGGTGGCGCCATGCTTTGGGGTTGGCTACGGGCCCATGTCGGATTTTTGCGGACCAGCTTTGAGCTGAGGGGTGTGACAACACCGGGTAGATCATGGGCGTGCGTATGCATGGTTGTGCGTGTATGCCCTGTGTGAAATTAGTACTGCAACTGCATTTATCTGCGTGTATGTTGCATTATGATAACACTCAATTGCCACACACCGATATAACCTGTGTTCTTCCTTACTAAAAGGTGTCTCACCCCTTCTGTACGTACATTTTTACAGGTCTTTCGAGTAACCAGAACTAGCATCCTGGTATAGGGAGTGTAGTGGCTGGTGTACTGCGGTTAGCGCTTGGGTAAGTGTTAGGACTGTGTTTTGATAGGCTGCCATATTGGGATGCGTTGGGCACCTAGTTGTACGTTGTATGATAAAGCCTGTTTTTGCTCTTGTATAGAGTAAGGTATTGCATGTATATAGAATGATTGTATTTCTACTACGTATATTCAGTTGTGTTTGGATGTGCATAGGGTGCCTAGGAGCCCCACGGGGTCAGACCCTCGTCCATTGTCCTGTATCTTTGGATGTTTTGTATGGTACAGGGACAGGTTGATTTACATTTTCACCCTTGGGTCCCATTTCCGGGTTTGGGGCGTGACAATATAGCTAGAAGCTCAAAATATATACACATGCATCTCATGAAAACCTTATAGGGTTAAATATGGATTTAGAGAACTTATTTTTAAACCCCGGAAAATGTTTGTTGACTCTATGAGTCCAATCCGATTTTGATAATGAAAAATCACTTGGTATTTGATTTGTGCATTGAGTTTGTGAACAGGAACTATATTACGCATGCACGGAAGGATAATGAGTCATGGAAGTCACAAAGTAAAGCTAACATATCTTGGCAAGATCCATGGTACTCAAAGAGTACTAGAATCAAGATGTAAGCAGCAAAGTTCAAGAACATGTTGGGAATGGGTATTTAGAACTCATGTACTTACATTTTCATATGATTTAATTTGAGGTTCAACATAACTTAGAATGATTTTAGGATTCATGCATTTCATGTATATCATTAGGGAACCTTCATGGACTTAGAAATGTTTTTAAAATCATGGAAAATATGTTTTATAAAAGGCTCAAGAAAAAGAGCAAAGCATACTTTTAAATTAGAAAAATAAAATTGAGAAAAAGGGGATTGCAATAGCCTAAACTCACCCTCAGTAGCCTGAAGAATTTCTTCAGGAGCCTGAAGAATTTCTTCAGGAGCCTGAAGATTAAGTTTGGTAGCCTGAAGAATTAATGGGAAAACATAGTAAGTTGGCCGAGGCATGTCGGTCGCTTGACCCTGGAACCTCAGGTGCCTGAACCACTTCAGGATCCTGAACTTCCCTCTTTAGGCGCCTGACCCTGTATCCCAACTTAAATTTTCAAAGGGTTAAGGAACTTCGGTCGCCTGGGCTTTCACCCTCAGGCGCCTGAACCTGTGGGAAACTTAAAATTGTGATTTTTATTAAATGAACTCGCGAGCTATTTCTTTGATCCAACGGTTGAGATCAATCCTAAGGGTAAGACACTATATATACTGAATATCTAAACCCTAGAACGAAGCTAAGACACACAAGAAAGAGAAGAACACATCTTGTTGAAAGAACATTGGAAAACTTGCTCCTATTGTTATACGAGATCCTATACTTTAATCTCTAATCATCGAGCTTGGGCAAATCAACTCAAAATCTCAAAGGGAACTTGTTTACTCATCTAAATTCTCATTCTAGTATTGAGGTTTGATCATTCAAGTTATTATTTTTCAAGAACTTCTCATCTTATTACCTGTTCTTGAATATCATTAGAAAAGTTTGCTTTTGAGTGTGCACAAACATATAAAAATTGTTTTTGAAAAGATTATTACTTGATTAAGGTTGTGTTACTGATTGAATGGTTTGATTCAAGTGTGTATTAAGTTAAAAATTCATATTTAAGATATATTAAAACACTTGAAAATATATCCTTGGTATTCATATATATCTATTTTATAAAGGGATATTTTGTTTGGAAAATCTTATACTTAGTATTTTGATCTTTGAATTACATATCATATACATTTACATATGACAAAGATCGGGTTGTGATTAAATATTTGATAGAAAGATTTTTGATATAGATTGATAAAATATTCAAGATAAGGCTTTTATCAAGTTCACATTAGATATATGTGTGCATCTTTACAAAGTGAACTAGAACCCTAATATACTCCAAATCATTTTAAATATATCATTACTTGGGAGTTTTGGTTAAAGAGGGATTTGTGTGTTGAAGCATATCATACATAAACGATTGTATCGTTTTTCATACATTCTGAGCTTCAAGTTTAATCATATGTTAATGTGCTAGGAAATTGAATTGTACTCACAAGCTTTTGTTAGAAGCATTGTTTTGAGTGTTGTTTTTCAGATTCTATTGTATACACGGTTCGATGTGTGAACCGGTGTGTGAGGAGAGAGTTGTATCTCTTGTAACCAGCAGAGAAGGAGGGAGTTGTGCCTCTTGTAAGCAGCGGATTGTAAGGGAAGCTCCATCCCAATTTAAGGAGCAGGGATTTAGTGAAATCGTTGAGTGGTTGCTCAAGGCGAGGACGTAGGCCAAGCCGGCTGAACCTCGTAAAACCGTGTTTGTCTTCTCTCTTCCCTTTACTCTTTACTTTTAGCACTGCATTTAAAATATTTATATTGCATGCATAGGCTAGATAGCATTGCACATTAACTATTGAGTAACAGGAATTCATTGGTAAATACATAAGAAGTGTTCAAGTGGTAAATAAGTGGCAAAAATTTTTTAAATACCCAATTCACCCCCACCCTCTTGGGATTGCACCTGATTCAACAATGTTTTATAAGAGGTTAAAGCAAGAGAGCTCAAATGTTTTTGAAAAACTAAACTAAAAATTCTGAAGAGAGTTTGCCCAGACAACTGAGGATTACCCTCAGAAGTTTGAAGATTCAACTTCAGACGACTGAAGTTTTTCTTCAAACGCCTGAAGAATTTCCTCAGAAAACTGAAGAATTAGTTCAGTCATCTGAAAAATTAATTTTGAAATACAGAATAGGCATAACACTTTCAGACATCTGAACCTTCAGTTCAGTCATCTGAACTGGGACTTTAGAAGACTAAACCTATAGTTCATTCGTCTGACCTTGTGTCCAAACTATAATTTTCAGTGCTTTAAGGAACGTCAGACGTCTGAACCTGAATCTTCAATCTTCTGAACCTGCGAGAAGTTTAAAAATCTAATCTTTAGCAAGAGAACACGTGGGTTATACTCTTGATTAAATTGATCCAAAGGTCAGGACTTATCCTAAGGCCGAGATTACCTATATAATCAACCTCTAAACCCTAGTGCCTTAAATTTTTGCAATATAATTGGGAGCCTTGAACGTATACACATCTCTGATTATTGTTGAACTTATTACTAAGCTCTTGTCTGCAATTACAAAGTGTATACATCATATTAAAGCTGGGGCTACGTTTATTTTCAAAAGGTGTTCTAGCAATTATTGTGCAAACAACTTTGGTATTGAGGTTTGTTGATCAAACTAAGTGTTTTCTTATTCTCGAAGAGTTTTTCATCTCACAAACTTATCATTGAATATTCATTTTGAGAAGTTGATCTTGAGTTATTATCTATCTATACATATATATATATATATATATATATATATATATATATTTGTGGAAGATCACTACTTGAGAAAAACTTTTGTTTAACACTAAAATTTGAAGAAAGTTTTAAATATATTTTCATTCAAATGGTTGCTATTTGATTAGTGTAAGAAGTATTTGATTCCAAATCCTAAGAACTTCTAAATACGTATTATTAAGGGATATTATTTTTTAAACATAGTGTTTAAATCTTTGCTATATTCAAAGTTGTTTATTTATTCAAAGATCCAACGTTACAGATTATTGATAGCAAGAATATAGATCTATGCATTATCAAAGATTATTTTTGAAAGGATCTTGTTTTCTAATCTTGCTTAAAGTATTCTGAAATCGAACCTTATTGTTTCTTCAAAGCATTTATTTATAAAATCATATTTGGGAGATATTGATTTAGAGAATTGATTTGTAAAGCATATCATTCATATAATGATATTATCGTTACATACATACTGAGCTTCAAGTTTTATCATATGGTCATGTGTTCGGTTTTCCATTGTACTCACTAACTTTGTTGGAAGCAATATTGAGTTTTTGCATATTTGAAATTTTACATTGCAATCACAGTTCAGATTGTGAACCGGGTGAAGAGGAAGTTGTGCCTCTTGTAAGCACCGGATTGTAAGGGAAGCTCCATCCCAATTAAAGGAACATGGATTTAGTGGAATCCTTGAGTGGGTTGCTCAAGGCGAGGACGTAGGCCGGGTTGGCTGAACCTTGTAAAATTGAGTTTACCTTCTCTCTTCCCTTATCTTTTTAATTTTCTCTTGCATTTCATTATCAGCTTTTGCATGGTTGTATGTTGATTTATATAATACGCACTTGATAATTAATTGGGTAGAATAGAATTTATTGAGATAATAATTTGAATTAATTTCAAGCCCCTGCAATTAATTTGTTAAATATTGAAATAAGGATTAAGTGGTAAAATAACTTTAACGACTTTTTAAAATACCCAATTCACCCCCCCCCCCTTCTTGGAATTACACCTAAATTAATACGACATGAGCAGTATTAGAGGATGATGACATTAGGAAGCCCTTGTTTGGTTGCACAAATAAATCTTATCCAACTATATTAGATCATTGAGGATTTTTTTGGAAGGAGGCGGCATAGGAAAAAGCTTAAGTTTGCAGCCCCTTCTACTCCTATAAGATTTGCTCTTGTAGAGTCCAAGCTTAATTCAATTTAAAGACGTTTATTCTTCAATTTACTTATAGTTTACTCGAATTAAAAAATTCTTAATGCATACGGACTTAAAAACTATGAAAAATTAGTTGTACATACTTATGCTCAGTCAAGTGACTGAACAAAACACACAATTTAAAAATTAAAAAAAAAAAGACTAAATGGGACAAACTATTGGTCATGGGCACTAAGATGTGAAAAAAAAAAAAAAGAAACACCAACATACACAGCTTTTTGACCACACCTGTTGGAAGAAAACTTCCATTGGCATGTAGTCACCATACTTTCACAACTTCCATACACAAATTTAAAAACATTCATACTATGCTAGCAATATTTCCCAATTACATCTACATATTAGGGAACAACAAATAAACATTCCCAATTATACAAAAATAATGCAATGAGACATAAAAAATAATACATAAGAATGAAATTAAACATTCCCAATTATACATAAATAATGCAATGAGACATAAAAAATAATACATAAGAATGAAACTAATGTACAACACAATATACAAATAAGGTAATATACAACAATGCTACTGCTCAAATGCCACACATAGGTAAAAAATTTGGTAAAGTCTCCTCTTAAAATTGAGTATACCTATCCACGTTAGCACCTGTTCAAAGAAAACAACTTTCATCAGCAAACATTCATAGTATTTTCACAACTTTCATACACAACTTTATACATTCATACTACATTGAACTTGTATAAAAAATTTGGCAGTCTCCTCTTAAAATTGAGTATACCCATCTATATTTGCACCTATTCAAAGAAAACAACTTTCATCGGCAAACAGTCACAGTATTTTCACAACTTTCATATACAACTTTATACATTCATACTATATCGACCTTGTGTAAAAAATTTGGCAGTCTCCTTTTAAAATCGAGTATACTCATCCATGCTTGCACTTACTCAAAGAAAACAACTTTCATCAGCAAACAATTACATTATTTTCACAATTTTCATACACAACTTTATACATTCATACTATATCAAACTTGCGTAAAAAATTATGTAGTCTCCTATTAAAATCAAGTATACACATCCATGCTTGTACCTGTTCAAAGAAAACAACTTTCATTAGCAAACAGACACATTATTTTGACAACTTTATACATTCATACTACATTGAACTTATGTAGAAAATTCGGCAAAGTATCCTTTTAAAATTGAGTATACAAATCCATGCTTGCACTTGTTCAAAGAAAACAACTTTCGTCAGCATAGTCATAGTATTTTCACAACTTTCATACACAAATTTATACATTTATACTACATTGAACATGTGTAAAAAATCCAGCAGTATCCTCTTAAAATTGAGTACACCCATCCATGCTTGCACCTATTCAAATAAAACAACTTCCATCGACAAACAATCAAAGTATTTTCACAACTTTCATACATAACTTTATACATTCGTACTATGCCAGAAATATTTTTCAATTACATCTACATATTAGGAAACAACAAATAAACAATTCTAATTATACAGAAATAATGCAATTAGACATGAAAGATAATACATACGAATGAAACTAATGTACAACACAATATAAAAATAAGGTAATATATAACAATGTTGTTGCTCAAGTGCAACACGTAGGTGGTCTCCTCTGTTGGGGTAATGGAACTCCACAAAAGAAAATTGTTGAAAAGGTTGAAGGAGTGCAAAGTTAATTTTCGCAGGTATTGAGCTTTGGGTAAATAGTGTAGAGTGAAATTCAAGTTTTCTTCCTAAAAGAGCATAGGCTTTCTATATTATGTTCACAATGATGTGTAGGGGCCTACAAGGTACTAGCTAGGAATGAAGCTTTGTATTTTGTTAGCTTCATTGATGACTACTCTATGAAGTTTTGTGTTTACTTCATGAAGGAAATGCCAAAGTTATTCTCTAAACTCAGGTTGTAGAAAGCAGAGGTTGAGAAACAAACGCGAAATTTAGTGAAGTGTCTCAAGTTAAATAAAGGGTTGGAGTTCAATTTTGGTGAGTTTCTGAACTTCTAAAGGTGTAAGGGAATTTTCAAGAATTTTAAATTCTTTAGGCTCCACAACAAAATGGGGTGGTTAAAAAAATGAACGGGACCCTACTTGAGAAAGTTAGGAGTATGGGACTGTATGTAGAATTGCCCAATAATTTCTTGGCAAAGGCAGTCAACATAGGGTTATTATATTATTAAAAGGTCACCTTCTGCAAAGCTAGATGGTAAAGTAGCTGAGGAAGTTTGGATTGGTAAAAAAGTTGACAACTATACATTGAGGATCTTTGGTTGTCCAACATACGCTCACATTCCTAGTGAACTTCGATCCAAACTAGACCCTAAATCTAAGAGGTGTATTTTCATTTGCTATAAAAGGGGGTTAAAGGGTTCAAGTTGTGGCATCTGGAGGATAAGAAGGTATTTACGAGTAGAGATGTGGTGTGCATGAGGCATCAATTCTAAAATACAAAGAAGATGGACAAAGTGGTAAAGTTGAAAAGAAGGAGCCAAAGGTATAGGTGGAGCATGGTAAACTTCAAGACTAGCAACAAAAAGTGCCCTAAGTTGAGCAACATGATCGGTAAAAATCACATAACCACAGTGCAGCTACAGACAGACCTAGATACGTTACCCGTGCACTACAGAGATATGATTTAGAGGATATGGTCGCTTTTTCTCTAATTAGTGGTAGTGGAGATCCATATTCTTTCTAGGATGTAGTTTTTGGCCTAAAGAGAAATAGGTGGATGGAAGCTACGATGGAAGAGGTGGAATCTTTGCATAAAAATCAGACTTGGAGTTGGTGGGGCTTCTTAAGGGAAGGAAAAAAGTGGGATGCAAATGGGTGTTCAAGAAAAAAGATAATATTTCAGAAAGAGGTGGTAGACAATTCAAGGCCAAACTAGTAGTAAAAGGGTACTTTCAGAAGGAAAGTATAGACTATGATCAGGTATTTTCTTCAATTGTTCAACATACCTCCATTTGGGTTTTATTGGCCATGGTGACTCAGTTTTATTTGGAGTTAGAGCAACTAGATGACAAAATAGAATTTCTTCATGGTGACTTAGAAGAGAAAATTTATATGGAGCAACCGTAAGGTTTCATGGACCCTAGAAAGGAGAATTATGTTTGTAGATTGAGGAAATCATTGTATAGCCTAAAGCAATTGCCAAGGCAGTGATACAAGAACTTTAATTCATATATGATGAGTATCAGATATACCAATTGTGAGTATGATTATTGTATTTACCCTAGAAGTCTATGTAATGGTTCATTCATCTTTCTACTATTATATGTTGATGATATGTTGATTGCTACAAAGAATATATGTGATGTCGATGGTTTAAAATCCTTATTGAGTAAGGAATTTGAGATGAAGGATCATGGTGCTGCAAATAAGATCCTTGGGATGAAAATATAGAGAGACAGGTAAAGGTCAGAAGCTTTAGATCTCTCAAAAGGCTTACATAAAGAAGGTGTTAGAGATATTTAGCATGAGCAATGCAAACCCAGTGTCTACACCATTAGAAAATCGTTTCAAATTATCTTCAATACAATGTCCACAATTAGAAGAGGATGTGGAGGAGATGTCAAGGGTATCATACGCCAATGTAGTGGGTTGCTTGATGTACGTTATGGTTTCTACTTGTCCAGATTTTGCGCATACAGTTAGTATGATAAGTAAGTTTATAAAAAATCCAAGAAAGGAACTTTGGAGTGCTTTGAAGTGGGTCCTTAAATATTTGAAAGGCATTGCAGATTTTGGCATAGATTTTGGTACAAGACAAGATTCAGTTTTAGTTCAAAGATTCGTTAATGTAGATTATGCAGGAGATTTGGATGATAGAAGGTCCACCATAGGTTATATATTCACTATGGCAGGTGGACCTATTTGTTGGTAAGGGTGACAAAACGAGTTCATAGGTCGAGTTTGGGCAAGTCATAAATGAGTGAGTGTTAAACAGGTTCAGTTTCGGGTTGACCTGTTTATTGACGAGTAATTAACGTATAAACCCAACCCCATATATTTAATAAATGGGTCATAAAAGGGTACTTGTGAAGTACCTATTTAAAAATATAATTTATTTATTTTAGTTTTTTTCTCTAATATTTCACCAAAATTGGCTTAAATTAGCTTTTCCACTCTTTTCATTCATTGACATTTCATAAGTGAGTAGAAAACCTATTAATTCATCTAAGAAGGTGTTTTTCAAATTTCTTCCTATGGTTATGACAGTGGCTTTTGGTCCCCATATTGGTGGTAGCCCTTTAAGAATTTTTCTAATCATTTCATAAGTAGTGTATGTTTTTCCTAAGGCATTGAGTGAGTTAATTATGTGGGTGAACTTTGTGGTCATATTTGTAATTGATTCATTCAGGTTCATCTTGAAAACTTCATACTCGCTTATGAGCATGTCTATTCTACTATCTCTTACATCAATGGTTCCTTCATAAGTAACTTCTAATTTATCCCAAATCTCCTTGGTTGATTTGCAAGCCATGACCCTATTGAATTCATTTATGTCTAAAGCACAATATAAAACATTCATGGCACTAGAATTTACCTATAGCATTTTGTGATCTATTTCCATCATGTTCTTTTTCTCCTTAGGGACTTGTTTTCCATCTACGAGTTTGAGGGGAATTAGGTCACCATCCGTGACAAACTCCCAAGTTTTCCAATTCATAGTTTGAAGATATATTCTCATCCTTTGTTTCCAAAATGTATAATTTAAACCACAAAAGATGGGTGACCTAGTTGAGGATTGTCCTTCTCCAAAGGGAGCTATGCCTAAGTGTGCCATTAAGATCTTTGTATAGCTACTAATTAAGATTTGCTATAACCCCTCTCTGATACCAATTGAAAACAAAGGTGTAGTCTCAAGAGGGGAGGGGGGTGAATTGGATTTAAAAATTTATTTTAATTCTTTTCAACGAATTCTTGACTTCTCGTTGATTTATCAAATACACAATGAATACTTAAAATAAAATTCAATTCACATCCACAACACAAGTATTTAAACAATCAAGTACCCAATAAATCAACCAAGCTAATCAATTTTCCAATCAACCACAATATCCAAACTAAGATATATGATTCAGATTTTGTTTGTTTGTAGTCCTGTAAATATAAAAGTTTGATTCAAGCCCTGTGGTAATGAATCTGCTTTCTCAAAATGATTTTCAACAAAACATCCAAACTCTTCCCAAAATTCAGAATTCAGATAAACTCTTAGTTAATCTATCTTTGGGTGTTAACCAATTAACATACTCCCTTATGAGACCATGACTTTTACGAGGTTCGGCTTATACCCAGCCTACGTCCTCGCCTTTGGTAAACCACCAAAGGATTCACTAAAACCAGTTCCTTTGCAAGGCAGAACAACACCGTTTACACACTACTTCAGTAGGCTAGAGCCTGCCTCTCCAAGTGATATCCCCTCACTCGGTCACTCCTTCAATAGGCTAGAGCACGCCTCTCTAAGCGATATCCCCTCACTTAGCCAATGATCCAAACACTTTGGAATCTTCAAAATCACTACAAAAGAAGATAAAAGAGAAGAAGGTGTACAAGATATGCTCTAAAAAAGAGTAGATTAGTACAATTTCAAAACTATCTACTTCAATGTAATTCAAAATTTGAAATTCAGATTGAAACTCTAAAAGTATTTCACCGTATGATTCTTTCAATGGATGAAAGAATTAGTATTTGTAGCACAATATCAGTGAGTGAGAATCAGTAAAAACTCAGTAAGCTTCGTGCAAGTTGAGAGCAAGAGGGAGCCTTGAGAGTTTGAGAGCAATTGAGAGAGATTTGAATGCTGAATTTAATTCTTGGTTGTTAAATCAATTGAACTTGGGAGTATTTATAGAAGTAGAAAAGTATCTAACTTGTTCCCCAAGTTTACTTGGAGTATGTACCAAGTTTTCAACAAGAGTAGTGCCCAAGAAGCCAAATTTAAAAAATTTCTCGTTGGAGTTATGATACCAGTATATTTAAATATAATATGGAAAATTACTGGATTCTTGTATTGTATGTACATTTTTGGTTGTGTGATTTATGTTTTCCCGCTGCATAGGTGTGCCCACTATCTACAGAAATACTTTAGCGCCTATCTGAGGCCATAGAGTCTATAACAGGGATATTTAAGTAATATATATATATATATATATATATATATATATATTGATATTGATAAAAAAAAAAGTAAATGATATAATTTTGTGGTTGTGACAAAAACACTCACCTTCTCTGTCAGGGTACCAGCTCCCTTCTATTACGGAGCTCTATCACCTGATTTGTCATAGTTTCCTGAAATATTAGATATTTGGGTGAGACACATCTCAGTAACACGGAATAAATTATTTACAATGTGTGGTGGTATGAGTTTCGTTATATCATAATATACCCATTTCAGTGATAATACCATCTGAGAAAATATACCAATTATTATCATAATCATATAGATATAAAACATAAGCTTTTATAAGCTTTAATTCCATTTTTTTTCAAACTCATCCACATGCAACCCATATTTATCAGCAAAGTTCCCGAGGATAGGGGAGATTACACGCCCATACATGTAACTCCCCTCTGCTCTGATATCTTTTGTAACCTTACCCGATTAACTCGAGTGAGGTTGCAACTGATACTTATTATGGCACTCAACTTACTTAGTAAGCCCTTAGGAAGAGAGCTTTACTTCGACCTAATTATTTATGTAATTAACTCACACTCTTTCATTTCTTATTTTCATTTCACAATCTAGCTCATGAATGTCCACTATAACGCATCCATATGTCATCTGTAACTCATGACTGCCTTGAGGATATTCTCCATGCCATGCTTCCTCCCATGGCCGAGGTTTTGCAGCCCGAAGGCTAGATCTAAACCGCGGTCGGCCTACCCGGTTAGATCAAAATAGGAAATCTATCCATGTGTCTATAGTACGATTGGCCTGCCATAACCCTAGTCTGGACCCCGGGGGAAAAACTACCGTTCTCACTAGCTCAATCGATTGTCAACACCACACTCACCATGAGACCCTGTGGTTGCACTAACTCCTCACTAGCAACGATACCGTGCCTTCAACAATACATCCATCCATCAAGGTTCTCATTTTCACATTTCAATATTTCACATTTCGTATTCACATTTCAGTATTCACATTGCAGTATTCATATTGCAATATTCACATTTCAGCGTTCACATTTCAGTGTTCACATTTTAGTATTTACATTGCAGTATTCACATTGCAATATTCACATTTCCATATTCACATTTCATAATTCTCCTTTCAATATTCTCATTCCAATATTCACATTTTCAATGTTCATATCTCATCTTATAATAGTATATATCATATTTCAATATTCTCATCATTTTTCAGTAATACATACCATCATTTCATATTTCCTCATTTATCGTAGAAAACATTTCTATATATATATATATATATATATATATATATGCCCTATTCCATAATTTTCCAGTAAACATATCTATGTTTCACATTTCATTATTTCTCAGAAAATACTCATCAATATTTATCACTTTTCATAATTTCCCAAATTTCAATTCCTAAAACATCGCAACTCAGTGTAAATCATATGCCACACAATTTCATTTGATATTCGTAACATAATAATTTTAGGCAAAATATCATAGTTTCATTTTCACATATTTTCTCAACTAGTAATTTCAAAAATAATTGCAATAATTTATTCCCCTTACCTGACTCACTAAAATACCCAAATTCTACGCCCGCGGCGTTTGACGCTCAAAACCCTGAAATTCACATTTTTCCCAAATTAATCAACTCAACTCCTAGAATAATAATTATTTTAATATTTTCTAGGCCCACACGCTCCCAATAGGCAATTAAACTTTAACAATAATTAACGGGTATATTTCCACTATCCTACCCTAGCCTTAGAGTGGTGCCTAGCAAACCCAAATTAAAAATTTGCTCCAACCATTATGATGAGGATCAGAGTTAGGACCCCATGTTGGTGTTCGATTATTGATTTGGCTGGAGATTTAAGGAAAAATTGAGGAGAGAGAGAGAGAGAGAGAGATTACCTTACCCCAAGAGTGGTGCCTACATTGCTTCTACAACAAATCCACTCTAGTTAAAATGTCAGCGGCGGAGAATGGAACCCAGTGGTGTTTTCTGTTTTCTGATCGGTGCTTGTTGGGCCGAGGAAATTAAGGAGAGAGGAAAGGAGGAACGAAGGAGTGAAAGACGAGATTGGCGAGAGAGAGAGAGAGAGAGAGAGAGAGAGAGAGAGAGAGATGAGCTCTCTGTAAATCAATCTCAGGTTTCCTGATAGTTTAGGAAACCTTTACTTTACATATTATATTATAATATAATATATTATATTAATATATTCATATATTATATTATATAATTTAATAAATAATAATTAAATTAAATAATTAATTAATTTAATTTTTAATTTTAATTTTCATTTAATTTTATTCTATTTTTTTATTTTTTTATTTACTTCCATGCATATTATTTTCTGGTGCGTTACATTCTCTCTCATAAAAGTTTTGTCCTTGAAATTTGTTGGGTACAACCCCAAGTAAAATTCATCGTTAACCTAACAAGTTTTGAATTAATCTTTTAAACAACTCTATTAGAACTGGTAACTAACCTAAATTGATGGATTATACATTCTGTCCTAATACACCTTACTTTAGCACCAACACTCAACAACTTCAAGTTTCATCTCCAGTCTTCCAAAGATCTAACACCAACATAACCTTAGAAGAATCATTAGCTAACTATCCTTTCATCATGACATGACCCAAAAAAAATTGTATTTGTTGTCTAGAACCCACATTTCGTGTTTAGCATATAACTGATGCTCTCATAATATTTGTAAAATTAATCACAAATTTTGTTCATGCTCTTCTTGAGTCTTTGAATACCCCAAAAGTCATCCATAAAAATTATAATGAATTGATCCAAGTATGGTTGAATAACTTGATTCATTATATCCATGAAAATGCAAGGTGCATAGGTAACCCCAATTGGTAACACCAGAAACTTATAGCGATCTTATTGTGTACTCAACTCTGTCTTTGGGATGTGTAATTCCCAAATCTTAATTAGTGATAATTTAATTGCAAATCAATCTTCAAAAATTTTGGGATTTCACTAATTAATGAAATAATCCACCAATCCCTGGTAGTCGATACCAATTCTTAATGTAACATGATTCAACTTCTAATGATTAATGCATAGCCTCAAGGTCCCATTATATTTCTTAGTGAATAACACAGGAGCAACCTATAATGATATACTAGGTCGAACAAATTCCTTATTGAGGAAATCTTCTAGTTGCACCCTAGGTTGTAATGCCATTCTATATGAAGCAGTCGACATATGCTCTATTCCTAGCACCAAACCAATATTAAATTCAATCCCCTCTTGGAGGTACCCTGATAAATCATCTGGAAATAATATCTAAAAATTCATCACCTATGAGTAAAGAAGTTTGGATTTTGTTAACTCGTATATTTCTTTCATTGCTTTTACAATCCCATACATGTGCCCAAATTCTATCATTTCACAAGCACTTAAGATGTCAAATATGAGAGCTTGTTAGTTAGAAAGAAAACCCTCACTCCATTTGGATCTCTGAGTACTAATTTCTTTTAGAAACAATCAATTAGGTGTATGAGAAATAGATAACCACCAATGGTTAACCTCATCTTTAACCAGAGAACATGCAATAATGACTCATACTCATCAAGGACCATACTTGCTGGGACATCTCAAACCAAGATGTGTAATCATTAGTGTAACGCCCCGGTCCTTTATACGAATGCAGAGTGCTACTACACAAATTCTGTTATACCAGTATCTGATAAGCATATATAAACAACCCGCCCCAAACAGGGACAAACAGGTGTATCTCATACATATCTATATTCATGCATAGCGAAAAACATAAATATTCCCATTCGGGGTTCTATTAGACATATGCCGGAGTTCTATCTATATTCCTCAGTATAAAGGATCCATGTTTAAAACATAAACATATTACACTTTGTTGCATTCTACTAGGATAACAACCTAGTACTGATACAAAAACTTACGTCTACTAACAAGACTATACATGCCAAAGTCCCTCTAGGAGAACTAGCACCGACGTTCTGTAGGACCTGAAACAAAGGTTGTAATATTGGGGTGACATTCTTCTCAGTAAGGTGGAAGATATTACATCAGCACGTGACTATATGAGTTTATTCCATTTAGAAACAATTGCACAGTATTACATACACAATATAGTACTATTAGAGATATATAAACGTAATATGACATCATTACAAGCCAGAGTCCCCAAGGTTAGGGTAGGGTACAGGCTCATACACTGTACGATTCCCTCCACATGGTACTCAACCCTATGACTTTGCCCATTTCAGTTTTTAAATCATGTATATGAAAATTTAGGACAATGGTCAGCTTTGAAACTTTTAGAAATATGCCTAATTACCCCATGGCACAGGTTGTGCACTGATAACTCTGAGAGAGCCCTGTTCGTGCAGGCACTGTCAAGCATCACAGTTATAGTCCGGCTGCCCCACCTGGTCTATTATTTTACTAGTGGCCCCATACACTCCTGCAAGCCGACTATCTCGATAGCCACCTTGATTCACATGTGTGGTTGCACTGTACCTCAATCAGCAACAGAATTGCACCTCTAGCTATTTAAAGCCTCAGATAACCTGGAGTATCTTTCAACTCCTTTGAAGTGTCTTTCAACTCCTTTAGTAACAAGCTATGGTCCCAAACAATCATATATATAATTTACAATAAAACATAACAACTTGTGCAGTTCCAGTATTTTCACAATCACAATCATGCAATCTTTCATGCATTCATTCTTTCTGTCAGACAGTGGTGTTAATTGGCACAAACGCTTTCTGTTCAACCCTTTTTACAAATTAAGCTTGGTGATTAACCGACACTTATTTTCCACATTTTCAGATAACAAAATGGAATTTCAGTTTTCATAGTTCATTTACTAGTATATAGTTCAGTATGTTCCATTTCATATCATATGTCACGTTCGTTTCGTCAAAATCTACTATAAACAGTGTATAACTCGAAAAATACCATTTGGACCACAAACATGGGTATCAAGCAATTCCTACTTTAGTTTTAAAGCAATTAAAGTAGTTTTGGAAAGTTTGGAGTTCATATACCAAAACCCCTATATTTACCAAAAATCGTAAAATCGTAAGAAACAATATTTATACTCGGTAAAATTTTGCAAATAAGTAGTCAAAATGTATATAAAGGCATAAGCTTACTTTCTAGCGGTTCAATTTTCTAAAAATACTGATGTAAATAAATCCCCTTACCTTAATCCTGAAAATAGAAATACGAACGGATCGGTTCAAAACAATGACCTGGGATCCCTAAAACCTAAAAATCGAAGAACAATACTTCACTATAATCACAACTACTACATATATACCGAGTTAGAAATGGAATCAGATCCTTACCTCAATTTTAGGGAAAAACCAAAAAATCTTCAAAACAAAGATCTAATTTGCTATAACTGAAGAGATTCTCCTTTTGATCTACGCAGAAACCTTCGATTGTAGAAATAGACAACGAACGATGAAGGGTCGTAGAGAGAGAACTCGTTGGTTCTAGAGAGAAAGAGAGAGAGCTTTTAGGTTTTCTTCACCCTTAAAAGATCAAAAATGATATTAAAGAGCCTTTGACCGAGTCAAATTTGTCGACGAAGTGGCGCCTTTGTCGACGAGCCAGCCACTCAGTTCGTGGACGAAGCTCTACCTTCGTCGACGAACCCTATCTAGATTTTTTTTTTGGTTTAGCTTGGTATCCCTTCATCGATGACTCTCTGAATTTTGGCGATGAAGAGCTGAAGGGACTTCGTTGACGAACATACTGCCTTCATCGACGAACCCTGCTGTAATTCCCTTTTTACCCTTTTCTTATTTATTTTCCTTATTTACGGGTTCGAGTCTCTACAATTAGCCTGTCAGATCAAATGTATAAAAGACACTTCAAACTCTCATCATAACTTGTAGTTCGTTTGAGTAAAAATTATATGAACTTCTAAACATTCTCTGGAATTCTAATCAACCAATTCCTTTTCAATGCCAAACTAATGCACAAGCTTACATTTTTAAATCAGGGTAAAGTATAAATTTCCTACCAAATTGGTTTCTAGATTTTTTTTTCTTGCTTTAAACATTTTTTAAGACCCAGCCTCTAACCTATGTTGGCAAATGTTGAATATCAAAAAATAGTTGGAAAATATCCTCCATGAAAAACACGAATTGCAATTATGGAAAATCTAAGTCCTGATATATTGACTTCAAGTCAACCATGATCTTGCTCTAGTGATTGAAAAAATATGCAATAAACACATATATGGATTTTTTGGTATAAAATACAATAAAAATGAACTTGTTTAGCTATGATTAGTGATTGGACATTGTCTGGTGGCATAAATCTTGTGTGAAATGGACCAGGAAGGAAAGGGTGATATTTATTTGTGCTAGGGAGTTGCTAGTGGTAGAAGGATTAGATTCTGAAGATGGCTTCAAAAGCCACAATCAATTGCAGATAACCACAGAAGATTTCACATTAAGTTGCATACGAATCAAATCCCAACCGAGCCGATGCCTAAGCGGTTAAATTGGTGTCCAATTGCCAAGTAGGATTCTCATAGGATAGTGCGAATAGATAAAGCTTCGGGTCCTAGCATGTACGGTTTCCTTCTGGATAGTAGATTGTTAAAGGTCCAAATATCATTATAATTTTTTTTTATTCTAAGTAAGTTGTTAAAGATGACTCTGTTAGGTGTTATTATATTCACATGATCCTTCGGAATACTTGGCAATGTGATGCCCATGACATTTTATTCTCATGTTTGTTTTCTGGTTCTGGTGATAACATCACTTTCCAGGGAATAAAGAATTTTCACAAAGTATAGTAGTCCAATTGTTTCCCACTTAGTATCTTACATTTTTATGGGCAACTTAATTTTGGGATTAAACTGTCGCCACTATTTTGGCTGACTTATGGAAATATGGAAATATGTAATCGATGCACATTCTCATCAACACATCTTTCTTTTTCACGAAAAACACTAGTACCTATCAAATTCAACTTCATGGTTGGGAGGTAACCCAGCTAAGTATCCCTTGCCTGTTCGGCCAATAATATTTGTGGCGAGGTGCGAACACATGTCCCAATATACCTGTACTCCTACTCCCCAGGTGGTCTGAACTCTTCTTCCTTCTTATAATAGTCAATACTGGCATAACTAGAAGCTAGTCAGTCCATCCTCATAATTACCTCAAATCCATGCATATCTAAAATTACCAAATTAGCTAGTAAAGACCTCCCCTAAATACAGACTTGACATTTTCTAAGTACTTTTCTACACAACACTACAACCCCAATGTTGACTCTATGAGTCCAATCTTGTTTTGATAATGACAAATCATTTGGTATTTGATCTATGCATTGAGAGTGTGAACAGGAACATTATTTAGCATGCACGGAGGTTAAGGAAGTCATGGAAGCCATGAGGATTAAATAATATACAACTAGGTACAATTCATTGAACTAAAAGAGTAGTAGAATGGAGATGCAAGCGTCAAGTTTAAGATAGTCATGGGAATGGGTATTTAGATTTCATTGTATTTACATAATTTATATGATATAACTAAAATCAAAAAATCATACCTTAGACTGACCTTAGGACACATGCATATCATGAAGAATTTATTTAAAAGAGTCTAAGTTAAAATGAATTTTGAAGGCAAATTTTTTTAGGCCTCGTCGACGAACCCAATGGCCTCGTTGATGAACGCATGAAGGCCACTCAGCGATGAACACGTTGTTCTCATCAACAAGAAAATACTGAGAGCACAAAAATTTCAGACAAGTCTCTCGTTGATGAATGAGTGTTGAACACACGTCAACGAAGGTGTCCTCTCGTCGACAAATGTCGGGCACAGAACTGCGATTTAGCGGGGATACACATGGAATTTATTCAATTTAAATTGATCCAACGGCTGAGATTAAACCTAGGGTTGAGAACTCATATAAAATTAACCTAAGAACCCTAGTGCCTCACTTTTGGCCAAAGATTGAGAGTCTTGAACATTTAGCACAACTTGGGAGAGCATTGAATACACTGCTGAACTCTTTCTTGGGATTTCAAAGCATATACATCAAATCTGAGCTAAGGCTACATTGATTTTCAAAAGGCATTCTAACAATTATTGAGCATTCAACTTGGTATTGAGGTTTGGTAAATCGATCTATTTGTTATTACTTATTCTCAAAGTGTTTTTCATCTCAAAAATTTATCATTGAATATTAATTGAGAGATTGCTCTTGAGTGTACTTATATATATATATATATATATATATATATATATATATATATTGTTTGAAAAGATCACTTCTTGAGAAAACTTCTACTAAAGGTTGAATATTTTTTTCCAGTGTTTATTCATTTAAAGACTCGATATTTTCGATATTACAAAACCACTTGATTAAATATCCTAAGAGCTCATAAATATATATATTATTGAGGGATATTTTCTGAAAAATATTATGTTAGGTTTTTTATCTTTGTAAAACATATTTTATATTTATATATATATATATATATATATATATACATATTCATATATAAAGATCATATTGTGTTTTGGATATTTGGAACAAAACTGATCAATCTAGATTTTTGGAGCAAAACTAAATTACATATTTGTATTGATATCATTTATTTGGATTCAATATTTGAAGCGGAATATTTTTTTTAACCAAAGATTATTGAGAGATTTTATTGACCACATTACATACACTTATTGAGCTTCAAGTTTTATCATATGAATATGTGTTAGGAATTTCTATTATACTCACCAGCATGTGTAGAAGCATTATTGAGTTTTTGTAGAATAGTCATATTGTAATCACGGATCGAGTTGTGATCCGGGTTTGAGGAGAGAGTTGTATCTTTTGTAAACAATGGATTAGGAGGAAGTTGTATCTCTTGTAAGTAGCGGATGTAAGGGAAGCTCCATCCTAATTAAAGGAGCAGGGATTTAGTGGACTCCTTGAGCGGGTTGCTCAAGGCGAGGACGTAGGCCGGGTTAGTTGAACCTCGTAAAAATTTTGTTTGCCTTCTCTCTTCCTTTACTCCTTTTAATTTATGCAACGTATTTCATTACCTATCTTGCATCTCTGTATGTTGAATAACCTTACAAGCACTTGGTAATTAATTGGGTCTAATTGAATATAAACTTATTGGATTGAATTAATTTCAAGCCCTAGTGATTGTTTGTGTTAAATCTTAAAATAGGGACTAATTGAAGAAGTAAAATTAAATATTTTAAAAATATCCAATTCACCCCCCTCTTGGGATTACACCTGAATTCACACCCAATCAGTGTAGAAACTGACAAATTAATGTCTAACTATTGAGTTTCTATCCCACAAAATTTAACAAATTCCCGGGCGATAAAGATATTGTCGCCCCTGAATCAAACAAGGCAGTAGCTTTATAAGACAGTATTGAAACACTACCTGTCATGGCATCTCCTGCTACCTCAGCGTCTCCTGGTGTCAAAGCGTAGACCCGTGCGGGGCAGTATTCCTCTACTGACCTCCTCGGGGTGTCTAGTGACCTCTTCTATATGGTCTAAGAGCAGACGCAATCGCTGGCGGTGCTTGGCAATCTCTCACCATGTGGCCAATTCGATAGCATCGGTAATATATCACCTCCCTGACCCAGCACTCTCCCGGGTGTCTCCTATAGCATCTGGAACAGGGAGGGGGCATCGGTCTACCCTGTACTGCTCAGTCTCCCATCCCCTTTCTCCGACCACCTCTGCTATTTTGTCTCTTCCAAGGCCCTCAGCTAGGCCCTACCTGAAAATCTGGAGGCAGAGGCCTCTTTCTCTGACTTTGTGCCGCAACGCCTTTCTGTAGGTCACTCTAAATCACTGTAACTTTATTAACTATCTCTGAGAAAGTCTGGGTCCGGAATCTTACAACCTGCTCATATAATCCCTGGCTCAGGCCCTTCTCAAACTTTCTCACCTTCTTTTCCTCATCTGGAACTAGGTATGGAGCAAAGCGAGACAGTTCGATAAATCTGGTGGCATACTGTTGCACCATCATGTGTCCTTGTGTCAAACTCAAAAACTCTGTTGCTTTTGCACTCTTATTAGCAGTAGGAAAATATCGCTTAAAAAATATCTCCTTGAAATGACTCCATGTCATCACTTTAGGTTCAGGCCTTTCTTCCTCTAACATACTCGCCGATCTTCACCCATGTTTAGCCTCTCCCGTAAATTTAGAAGTAGCAAATAGGATCCTCTACTCGTCGGTACATGGGAGGACTACAAACATCTCCTCAATTTTCTAGATCCAGTCCTTAGCCCTGAATGGGCCAACCCCTCCGAAAAAAGATGGGGGGTTCATATGCGTGAACTGCTCAATCATGCAGCTCCACTACCCTGAATTCCTGGCCATCACCTATTGGGTGATGCTGTATAATACTACATCGGGATCTCCGCCACCCACCTTAGAAGGCCCTGCCTCATCATTTCCTACTTTCGTATTATGTTCCCAGGGTCCATCCCTAAAAAGGGAATAAAACAGTCTTAGAACCCTATCATCATAATACAACCTGTATACACATCCGACTATAACCCATAAAATATTCCTCTATAACCATTCATCTTAATATCCTTGTATTTCCCAATTTAAGATCCAATCCTACCACTTAGAAACAAGAACCAACGATAGTTTACTATGGTTTTTTTAAAGTCATCACCCCAGGAAAATCACAGAAATAACCACGGAACTCCTGCCTCCAGGTCGCAAGATAGAACCCTAAACTCCAATCCCATCCTCTAACAATAACTGACTCATATCTCAATCTACTCACTTCCTACTCTCATCAAAATCCATTCCTATACTCTAGTATTGTATTTCGCTATTTACTAAAATCTGTAGTTACTAAAGTCTGCAAAACCTAGCAACCTAGGCTCTGATACCAAACTGTGACGCCCCGATTTTCATATCACTTTTTTTCTTCAATAAATAATTAATATTAATCAAACATCGGTCACATAAAAAACTCTTACATTATTTAAGCATAACTCGACCTGAAGTGGGATATAGGGTTATCAGTTCACCATATACACACATTCCTAATAGCGGAAGTCAATATTTACAAACCATCCAGAATACAAATACCCAAAGTTCTATACAATCATACACATCCCCAAAAACCCATAATATACACTAGGAATCATATATCCCTAAACAAAACACTCACCTTTTCTATCAGGGTACCAGCTCCCCTCTATGACGGAGCTCTATCACCTTATCTGTCATGGTTTCCTGAAATGTTAGATATTTGGGTGAGACATATCTTCGTAAGACGAAATAAATTATTTACGGTGTGTGACAGTATAATTTTTGTTATATCATAACATACCCATTTCAGTGATAATACCATCTGAGAAAATATGCCAATTATACTCATAATCATATAGATATAAAACATAAGCTTTTATAAGCTTTAATTCCAAACTCATCCACATGCAACCCATATTTATCAGCTAAAGTTCCTGAGAAAAGGGGAGATTACACGCCCATACATGCAGCTCCCCTCTACTCTGATATCATTTGTAACCTTGCCCGATTAACTCGGGTGAGGTTGCAACTAATACTTATTAGGGCACTCACCTTACTCAGTAAGCCCTCAAGCAAAGAGTTTTACTTCTCCCTAATTATTTATGTAATTAAACACACACTCTTTTATTTCTCATTTTAATTTTACAATCTAGCTCATGAGTGTCCATTGTAACCCATCCATGTGCCGTCTGTAACTCATGGCTGCCCCAAGGATATTCTCCACGCCATGCTTCCCCCCATGGTCAGGATTGTGTGGTCCGAAGGCTAGATCTAAACTGTGGTTGGCCTACCCGGTTAGATCAAAATAGGAAATCCATCCATGCGTCTATAGTACGATTGGCCTACCATAACCCTAGTGCGGACCCAGGGGCAAAAGTACCCTTCTCATTGGCTCAATTGACTGTCAACACCACACTCACCCATGAGACAGTGTGGTTGTACTAACACCTCACTAGCAACGGTACCGTGCTTTCAACAATACATCCGTCCATCAAGGTTCTCATTTTCACATTTCAATATTTCACATTTCGTATTCACATTTCAATATTCACATTGCAACATTTACATTTCAGTGTTCACATTTCAGTATTCACATTGCAATATTCACATTCCATATTCACATTTCAATATTCACAATTCAATATTCACATTTCAGAATTTGCCTTTCAATATTCTCATTCTAATATTCACATTTTCAGTATTCATATCTCATCTCATAATAGTATATATCACATTTCAATATTCTCATCATTTTTCAATAACACATACCATCATTTTATATTTCCTCATTTATCGTAGAAAACATTTCCATATATATATATATATATATATATATATATATATATATATGTATGTATGTATACCCTATTCCATCATTTTCTAGTAAACATATCTATGTTTCACATTTCATTATTTCTCAGAAAATACTAATCAATATTTATCAATTTTCATCATTTCCCAAATTTCAAATCCCAAAACATCAAACCTCAATATAAATCATACGCCACACAATTTCATCTGATATTCATAACATAATAATTTTAGGCAAAATATCATAGTTTCATTTTCACATATTTCCTCAACCAGTAATTTCAAAAAATAATTGCAATAATTTATTCCCCTTACCTGGCTTACTAGGCCTGCGGCATTCGACTCTTAAAACCCTGAAATTCATATTTTTCCCAGATTAATCAATTCAACTCCTAGAATAATAACTATTTTAATATTTTCTAGGCCCACACACTCCCAATAGCCAATTAAACTTTAATAATAATTAACGGATATATTTCCACTATCCTACCCTAGCCTTGGAGTGGTGCCTAGGAAACCCAAATTAAAAATCTGCTTTGGCCAACATGACGAGGATCGGAGCTAAGACCCCATGGTGGTTTCCGATCGTCGATTTGGCTGGATATTTAAGGAAAATCGAGGAGAGAGAGAGATTACCTTACCCCAAGAGTGGTGCCTACGTCGCTCCTACGACAAATCCACTTCGGTGAAAATGTCGGTGGCAGAGAATGGAACCTAGTGGTATTTTCTGTTTTCCGATTGGTGCTCGTTAGGCCGAGGAAATCGAGGAGAGAGGGAAGGAGAAACGGAGGAGTGAGAGACGAGATTGGTGAGAGAGAGAGAGAGAGAGAGAGTTGAGCTCTCTGTAAATCAATCTCAGGTTTCTTGGTAGTTTAGGAAACCTTTACTTTACATATTGTATTATAATATAATATATTATATTAATATATTAATATATTATATTATATAATTTAATTAATAAAAATAATTAAATTAAATAATTAATTAATTAATTTAATTTTAAATTTTTTATTTATTTTTTACTTCCATGCACATTATTTTCTAGGGCATTAATACAATTACATTTGTACCCTGACTCAAAAGTATTTTATCGTACCGTGGGAGTAGGGGAGCTTCTCCTAACGCTCCCCTACTTAACTCAATTTAAGTAGATAGGGATGTCTCACATATAAAGGGCTCATGGGCTTTGCAACCCTTTAAGCCCTCCTATTTGATGCCTTTAAGTGATTAACCCTTTGAATATAAGACACAACTCAACAATATCCACCTTGACAAATTTTCATCGCATTTGGAGCTTTCAAACCCGTACCTCCACCTGAAGCTACACATCACTGATTCAGCAACAAGCAATATGGAGTAAGTTCAAGCAATGCAATAACTTCTCCTTATTAACAACCTTCATCAACATGTCAACTACATTTTCTTGTGTAGCTACCTTAACCAACCGAATCTCATTAGTATCAATCAACTCTCGTATCTTATGATATTTGAATGCAATTGCTTTGTTTTGGCATGATATACTTGGTTCATTACTAAGTGAATGACACTCGGATTGTCACAGCACAAAGTAATAGTTTGCTACTCTATGCTAAGTTTAGTTATCAATCCCTTCAACCACATAGCATCCTTTATAGCCTTTCCAACAAATAGGGGTCGCAAAACGGGTCAAGACCAATGGGTGACCCATTATCCACTTGTTTAGACTGGGTTTGGGTTTGAGAAGAGACAACCCATTTATAAATGGGTCAATTTAGACCCAACGCGTTTAATAAATAAGTTAGGCAAGTTTGGGTTGAGTACCTGTTAGGTCATCCATTTATATTAAAAAAATATTTTATAATTTTTATTTTTGCTTTTGAGTTCTTAGATAAATAATATTTTATAATTTCATGTTATATAACTATTTTTTTTTAAAAATTTGACAAGGAAAAAATGATACACAACATGAGTGATAGATTATATTTATATTATAAAAAATTAAATCATATTTTTTAAAATAAAGTTAAAGGGATGTCATGTTTTTTAAATTTTAAGTTTTTTTTAAGATATTAATAAATAAAATGAAGAAGAGATGAATGAAGATGAACTAGCCTTTATATCTAAGAAACTTGCAAGAATACTAAGAAGGAAGAACAAATTCAAAAGAAGAATCCAAAACTCCAAATCAGATGAAGAAGAAACCAATATAAAGAAATCAAAGAATAAAATTCCCAAATGTTATAATTGCAAAAAGGATGGACACATAAAATCGGAATGTCCGCTACTTAAGAAAGATTCTAAAAAGAAAAAGAAAAAGGCAATGAAAGCCACTACTTGGGATGGTACAAGCAGTTCGGAATGTGAATCAAGAACCAAGAGGTTGCTTACACTTGCTTTATGGCTTGGAACGATGACGGAAGCTCCTTATCCAAATCAGTTAATGATTATAGTAGTGATGAATCCAATAATGAAAGCATGTCATCTTATGAAGAATTACAAATTGATTTATTCAAAGTACATAAGATACTAATCAAAGTAACTAAACAAAACATATCATTGAAAAACAAGAATGATGGAATAATGAAAGAGGTAGAATCAATTAAGCTTGCTGAAAATGATAAAGATTCAAAAATCAAGAAACTAAAAAATAAGTATGAAGTTGTGATAAATGAATTAGAGTCTAAAAATCTTTGTAAAAAAGAAAAAGAATTGAAAATCAAGAAATTAGAGAGCAAGAATGAAGAATTGATCAAGGAAGTAGAAGACTTGAGGTCCCAATCCTCTATGGAAAATAAGAAAGACTTATATATTTCTGAATTAGAGGATAAAATTACTAAGATGTCTCAAAACCAGGAAAAGGGTAAAAATATAGAAAATTCCAAAATTTATGATCTTAAGAAAGAAATTGAGGATCAAACCAAAATCATTTACAATTTCACTAAAGGAAAAGAAAATTTTGACAAATTGATTGGCTTACAAGGAATGTCTCTAAATAAAGAAGGTATAGGGTTCAATGGAATTGAAAACAAAAGGAAAAAGAATCTTTACATGGGTTACTTTACAAAAGCCTCTAAAGATTATGCTAGCACCTCCTCAAATGCCTACACTCACACCACATGCTATCTATGTAAAAAGAAAGGACATATAAAGTTTGAATGTCCATTTAAGAGAAAGGGTAAGAAAACTAAACAAGTATGGAGAATTAAGGAAACATCCTTTACTAAACCAACCGGACCCAAGAAAGTATGGGTACCAAGATGAAAGACTAGTTCATAAACGAAAAACTCCATGGATTAAGACATTCCCCTTTAAAAATTAAGAAAGTAACTTAATTCATGATCAACAAACGAACTAGTTAAAATAGAAAAACTTAAAGATGAGTTTAAAGAGCTTATTATAACAAATTCAAAATAACATTGTTGGCCAAAATCATAGGATGATTTTTTTTTTTTCAAGGCTTAACTTAAGAAAATATTAAGAAATATCAAATTGAGCTTATTACATAAGTGCCTTGATTAAGAAAAAGATATTTGAGAATGAAAGCCTATATGCTACATGCTTACATGTCTATGATATGCTATGTGCTACATGTGTATAGTTTGAAATTTGTATCTTGAAATTTCCAAAGACATGATCATGACTTTACCTACATTGATGATTTATGGCTCACTATATTTTGAAAATTTGAGCATGAAATTATTGAGCATGATTTTGAAACATAAATTTTGATATTTATATGAATGTGAAATAAATTCTTGACCATGCATGCTAATGATAGATCACATGGATAAATAGAAATATTTGCATAATTTGGTATCCTTGAGCAGTATGTGACATTAGCATACATGATATGAATCAAATATTTGAAACATGGATGATAAAAATAGAAAGCATAATTGGTATCAAATATGAATGTATTAAATTCAGGGGGAGTCATATAACTTGTTGTTTGTACTATGTTTTGTTTCTCCCTAAATTTTCATGAAATATTTTTCATTGGTATCATAAATTAATTTTTTAATTGGTATCATAAATTAATTGGTATCATGAATTAATGAAATTTAGTATTGATTGACTATTGAAGCACACTACACATGCCATATTGAAAAATAAAGAATTGAGTGTGTACATATGTTTGATGCATGTTTGATGATATGCTCAAAATGAGATTCTAGTTGAACTTAATCATTTTTTTTACTCTTTTTGATTGATGTCAGAACAGGGAGAAATTTTGAGCAAAAATTAAGCATGAACATAATATATATCAAAAGGAGGAGAAGTATTTGATATTAACTGATAAACTTGAACTTGAATAAAGTGATGAGCATGATAGTAAAATGAAGTGATGAGCATGATTGTAAAAGAGTTTTTGAAATTAATATTGATCTTGCGAATATTGTTAAGATGATACTTATTGAAAGGGGGAATCTTTTTAAAGGTTTTTGAAATTAATATTGATCTTGCGAATATTGTTAAGATAATGCTTAATGAAAGGGGGAGTCTTTTTAAGGCTCACTCCAATTTTTACTTCTTGTTTGTCATCATAAAAAAGGGGGGAGATTGTTGGCCTTATAAGGCTTAACATCCTATTTTGATGCTAACAAACAAGTAGAATTTAACATGCTTTGTTTAGTGATGTCTTTTCAGGACTCAATGATGAATGCAAGATTAAAGAATTCATGAAAACTTGTACTTCGAAGAAGGATGATCATATCAAGCTTAAGGCATGGATTAAAACTTGAAAATCATGAGAGCATTGATATTTAAGAAAAAACTTCAAGAATGAAAGTTCAAGTAATCAACATGGAAAGCTCAAATAATAATGAAGCTCAAAATCTAAAGCAATATTGAAAGATCAAGAAAAATAAATCTTGAAAGCTCACATCAAATTTAGGATCATTGAAGCTCGGTAATAAAAACTCAAAGCAAATAAAAGACAAATGAGTCTTTAAGACAAGCTTTGTAAGTACTTCAAGTACAATTCAAGTATGAATTTTCATTTTGAAGCTCACTAAGAACAAGAAACTAAGAAACCAATTTTCGAAGACCATAAAATATGTTTTCTTAAATTAAAATAATAAAGGTCTCGAATGAGAAGAAGTTTTCAAAGTTAAATTTAGTTTTCTAGAATCAAGGCGACTACCCAATTCAAGAAGGTGACTGCTCATTTTAGAATTTAAAATATGGAAGACAGTAGGGTCCCAGGCAACTACCAAGAACCTGCTAGGTGCCTGGGTGGTCAAGTCAGGCACCTGCCAGTGCTTTGGCAGGAAACTGCCTACCTTCTGAGTTTCATGTTTGAACTATGGCAGGCGACTTCCAAATCGTGGCAGGCAATTGCCACTCGAACAGTATGTTTAAAACTCCAACGAGAAATTTTTTAAATTTGGTTTCTTGAGCACTACTCTTGTTGAAAACTTGGTACATACTCCAAGTAAACTTAGGGAACAAACTAGATACTTTTCTAGTTTAATTGATTTAACAACCCAGAATTAAAATCAACATTCAAATCTCTCTCAATTGCTCTCAAACTCTCAAGGCTCCCTCTTGCTCTCAACTTGCACAAAGCTTACTGAGTTTTTGCTGATTCTTACTCACTGATATTGTGCTACAAATACTAATTCTTTCATCCATTGAAAGAATCATACGGTGAAATACTTTTAGAGCTTCAATCTGAATTTTATATTTTTGAATTACATTGAAGTATATAGTTTTGAAATTGTACTAATCTGCTCTTTTTGAGAGCATCTCTTGTACACCTTCTATTTTATCTTGTCTTGCAGTGATTTTGACGATTCCAAGGTGTTTGGATTGTTGGCTAAGTAAGGGGATATCGCTTAGAGAGGCGGGCCCTAGCCTATTGAAGGAGTGACCAAGTGAGAGGATATCACTTGGAGATGCAGGCTCTAGCCTACTGAAGGAGTGTGTAAACGGTGTTGTTCCGCCCGGCAAAGGAACTACTTTTAGTGAATCCTTTGGTGGTTTGCTAAAGGTGATGACGTAGGCTGGGTATAAACTGAATATCATAAAAGTCGTGGTCTCATTCTCTCTTTCCCGTACTCTTTATTTTCAGCACATATAAATTATGTGGATGATTTAATTTCTTAATCATATATACTACGTAAATTTGGAAATTAAGTAAACTTAAAGTCTAATTTTGATTTGGGTTGCGGAAACCGAAAGGGAGTACGTTGGTTAAACCATACTTTTCAGAAACCATAAGGGAGTACGTTCATCGGTTAAAACCCAAAGATAGATTAAGTAAGAGTTTATCTAAATTCTGAATTTTGGGAAGAGTGTAGATGTTTTGTTGAAAATCATTTTGAGAAAGCAAATTCATTACCACAGGGGTTATCAAACTTTTATATTTACACGGCTGCAAACAAACAAAAGGTTAATCTTATATCTTAGTTTGGATATTGTGGTCGATTGGAAAATTGATTGGCTTGGTTGATTGATTGGTGACTTGATTGTTTAAATACTTGTGTTGTGGATGTGAATTGAATTTGGTTTTAAGTATTCATTGTGTATTTGATTAATCAACAAGAAGTCAAGAATTCATTGAAAAGAATTAAAAGAAATTTTTAAATCTAATTCACCCCCCCCCCCCCCTCTTGGGACTACACCTTAGTTTTCAATAACCTATTAACTTGGAGTTTTCAAAGCTACCTCTCAACACAATTGAAGTTACTCTCTCTCTCTCTCTCTCTCTCTCTCTCTCTCTCTCTCTCTCTCTCTCTCTCTCTCCGCTCTCTCTCTCTCTCTCTCTCTCTCTCTCTCTCTCTCTCTCTCTCCACCCAACTTAAGCTACTCTCACTCGATGGCATGAATGAGTTCTCCCATCAAATTCCATTAAGATATTGTTGAGAATTCCACTAGTGAGTTCGTCCCATATTGGAAAAATAGAGTGAAGGATGGGTATTTCTTCGCATGGTCAAGACCAAGACCCAATAGGCTTAAGCTTTTGGGTTAAGTTGGTGCTCATCTATGTATATCAAGCCCCCATGAAGACTCCTCTCAGTATAACAAGTCATCAGAGCTAACAATTCATAACTCTAGGCAAGTGGCATCGTAAAGTCGAGGTGTGAAGCTCTCTCCTAACGTGTTAATAGTTGGAGGATCAAGTGTGACCGAGACCAATAAGGATCATCTAGGACTAGAAAATAGATCCGAATGGGGTCAATACATGGGAAGTAGGATTGGTTTGAAGGCACGTGGACTACAATCTGACGCACCTAAGGCGCAATGGTAAGACGCACTTGAGCAACTGTTGGAGAATTGAGCTTCCTCCCACAAGAAATACAATTTTCACTCAAGAGGGAGAGATTGGAACTCATAAGTAAGGGGGATATTGTTAAGAATTTCTCTTGTGAGTTTGTCTGACATTGAACAAATAGAGTAAAGGATGGGTGCTTATGCACATGACTAAGCCCAACACCCAATAGGCTTAAACTTTTGGGTCAAGTTGATGCTCATTCATGTATATCAAGACCCCATAAAGACTTCTCCTGGCATAATGGATACGCGCGCGCACACACACACACACACGCACATACACACACACACACACACATACACACACACACACACACACACACACACACACACACACACATATATATATATATATATATTTGGGCATTTCAATATGTGTTCACCATTTTGAATTTTCAATTTCAATTCCATGGATTCCATCAATTGACAATTCTATATTCATATGGGTGACATTTCATTCTACTTTTCTTTGGGTCTAGTGAATCACTAAACATTCATCAAGAGCACTAGTTTCCAGTTACAAGAAAGATTTTAATTTTAAAGAGATGACTTATATAGGCATCTCCAGGAGATATAAATGCATACACTTGATAGAAGCATTGCCCATCTATACGTATAATGATATATTTGCCTATATATATACCATTTGATAAGGAAAAGAGGAATTCAATGTCTCTTGATTGGCCCAAGCCAGTCCATCCAATTCTATTAGTGAACCCAAGAATCAATTGGGCTGCCAATTCATTGCCCAATATGATTTTGAAAACATTTTAGTAATTCAAGCTAGTTGTGATTAATGTATGTTCTTTACTACTTAGACATACTTAGGACCTACTTGATCCTACTAAAGGGGAATGAAGTGGCTTGGTGGCTCCTACCTCAATGTTTGGTATGCACTTAGCAATGTAATACCTTTGTTCATAGTATGTTGGAAAAGAATGAATGAAAAACTAGATGCGATTGGGTACATAAAACATTTTTTTCAATTCACCTAATCGAGAGCATTTTCATTTATTAGATTAAGAGTTATTAAATCCTTCATCATTACCTCATTCTAAATCATTTTAAACCTACCCTTACCCCTTGTCATGCTAGAAATAATAATTAACTCACTCCTACTCATAGGTGTGCTTCTAGGCCTATGTTTCAAATGTCCAAACCATCTAAATTTTCTATCCTTTATTTATTTATTTATTTTTTTAACAGATGCTATGCCAAGATTATTGCATATATGCTCGCTCCTTAATTTATCTTTTAATGATATACCACGCATCCACCTTAACATTCACATTTCGGGAACTTACTTTTTGTACATATTTCTTAAGTGCCCAACATTATGAACCATAAAGCATTGGTCTTATAGCCATCTTATAGAAATTTACTTTTAAGGATATTCTATGATCATCCAACATGATGCACTCCTCCATTTTACCTAACCTTCTTTAATTCTATGTATTACCTCATCTTCAATTTTCCCTTTTACTTGCATAATAGATCTAAGATATCAAAATCTATAGTACTATTAATTTCTTGATTATCAAGTTTAATCCAAGATATCAAAATCTATAGTACTATTAATTTCTTGATTATCAAGTTTAATCTTCTCTCCACTATTCCTCCTTACATTACTAACATTAAATTTTATATTTTCTATCTTATTCCAACTTACCCTAAAATCTTTATGTTCTCCAAAGTTTCTTAGATTCCACTCCACTCTTACTTTCATCAATCAAGATAAAACCATCAGCAAACAACATACACCAAAGGATTTCATTTTGGATATTTTAGTGGGATCATCAATTACTAAAGTAAAAAAATAATGACTCAAAGTGGAACCTTGATGTACACCTATTATGATTGTAAAATCTCGAAAATCTCCTCCTAAGGTCTTAATGCTAGTCATTAATCTATTATACATACCCTTAATCACCTCAGCATATCTACTACATATCTCCTTCTTTTCTAAAACCCACCAAAGGATTTTTCCTATGTGCTCTATCATATGTTTTCTCTCAGTTAATAAAAACGAAATATAAGTTCCTTTTTTCCCTTAACTTTTCCATTATTCTTCTTAAAAGCTAAATAGCTTTTGTTGTCGATCTCCTAAGCATAAAATGAGATTGATTCTTTGAAATCCTCATTTTGTAGGCCTATTCTTTGTTAAATTACCCTTTCCCATAATTTCATCATATAATTCCTAATCTTAATTATGCAATAGCTATTACAATTTTGAATATCGCCTTTGTTTTTTAATAAAGTATTAACATACTTTTCCTCCATTCCTCCAACATTTTCTTGGTTTTAATTATGCATGTATAAGTTAACCATATACTTTCTTTATTCCCAAAACATTTTGAAACTTCAACTAGTATATTATCTGATCCTATAGATTTTTCACTTTTCATCTTTTTCAAAGTCATCTTAACTTCAAGGGCTCTAAATTTGTGAATAAATCTCCTGTTTTTAGTCTTCTCCTCATTTGTCACATCTAAGTTCAATCTTTCATTTTGGTTTTCATTAATCAGCTAATCAAAATATCTCCATCACCTCTCTTTTTTATCTTCTTATCTAGTTAAGACATTATCACTCTTGTCTTTTATACATTTTATATTATCTAAATTTTTGCACTTTCGTTCTCTAACTTTAGGAAGTTTATAAATATCTCTTCCTCCTTCTTTTGTATCTAGTTTATTATATAAAGTACAATTAGCTCAATGTTTAGCTTCACTTGTAGTTTTTTTTTTTTTTTGCATTTTTTCAGCTCTTATTCATATCTTTTCAAACATTGGTATACCTAGTAAAATACTATCCATATCTTCTCTAAATTATCTTTTAAATATTTTTCTCTAAGTCTATTTGAGGATCATACGCACTAATGACATTTATTGTCTCTGTTGACCTTATTGGTCACGCACGGTTTCGATAATGACAAATACCTATTGTATTTGATGCATGTTTGAGGATATGTGTAGGTATACAGTTGGCATATCAATGTGATGGCACAAGGAGTTTAAGTTGAAGCCTTGAAAACCTTATTTATGATTGTATTTAATTTCCATATTCATCATGGATCTATAATAGTAAATAGGGTCTAGCTTGTAATATTTGTATGCATCATCTGCACGGTATGTGAGGTAAGTTCAAAATGAAAATGAATTTAGAAAGACCTTAGAGATTACCCTTCGGTCAACCGACGCCGAATTTTTTTGGTGTCTTCAAAAAGACCAAGAAATGACCCTAGATCGGGTCAACTGGTTGACCACAACCCAGTCGACCGAACTCTTGCAGTTCATTTGACCCTAGTCGACCAAACACCCCAGGAGTCAACTTTATTGACTTCTTGATCGACCAAGCATATTTTGATATCACCAACCTGGTCGATCGAGTTCCCACGTGTGGGAACTCAGCAGTCTTGTCGACTGACCAGATTAGTTCAAAATGGTCTCGGTCGATCGAGCTCACAGTTCATTTTATCCCTAGTCGACCGAACCCCAAGAACTTCGGTCAACCGAACTTGTCCTAGTTGACCAGTGCTCTCGGGTTGCCCCGAATTTTTTACCGCGGTTAACTTTTTAAACGAGGTTAAATTAATTAAATATTATTAAAAAATTTATAATTATTCCACTTATGTCCTTAACGGTTATATTTCTAGGGAAGTCTATAAATACTCCCTCATTTGGAATAATTAGCGAGAGGATTAGCAATCTTAATTGGGAGAAATTCTTTGAAATTCCAAAGTCTATAATACTCATTTCTTGAGCCTTCAGCACTTATTCTTACCAGATCTTCTACTTAAATATCTTTTGTAAGTGTGATTTAAGTGTTGTTGTTCCATAAGGATTGTTCTCTCAAGATTGTGTTTGTGTGAAATTATTTTATTTGAGAGCACATGCTCAAGTGTTCTTAGGGGGCTTTATTAATAAGTCTTTCCCAAGAAGACTTCGTTGGAGCTTCTAAGTATTGCATTGTCATTGCAATATCTTGTGAAGTTCTTATTTTATTTTGGTGTCAAAAATCCTTTCAAATCATCTTCAAATATCTAGTGTGTTTTATCTTGAAAAATCTTTGAAGAGATATTTGTTTATGTGGTGAAAATATTCGTTGGAATATTCATTGAGTAATATCATTTGTTGAATACAAAGATTAAAACCTTTTGCAAACCAAATATATATATATATATATATATATATATATATATATATATATATATCTTGAGCTTTATACATTAAGAAAATCTATTGTTTGAGATATATGAAATTTGTTTGATATCTTTGTTTGAGCATTTAGATTGAATATATATTTTGTGATACAAAGATCATATTGGTTGCACTCTCATGCACTGAGTACAACGATTGTAAATTTATTTGAGAGTAGACATCTAAGACCACATTGACCTTACTTCATTATATCATTTGGTGGTGTATGTGATTGCACGTAATTGGGTACACATCTACTTTACATGAAAGCATAATCACCGTACCATTTCATTGTGAGCAAATCTGTTGTATTTCCAGCCACGAGCCTGAAGAGGTAGACTAGCCCTTTGACATAGTCCCGAATTGGCTTAGACCCGATTAGAAAAGTTAGCTGCACCATCCTGTTAAGGTGTAGGTTGAGGTCAACCCCGCTAAATGACCTAGTTGTAAAGGTTGAGGTCAGCCCTGTGGTAATTGACCTGGTTGTAATCGGTGTCGCTCCACCCGTTAAGTGAGCCTTTAGTGGAATCCTCAAGCTTGCGAGTTAAAGGCCGAGACGTAGGCACAGTTGGCCAAACTCCGATAACATATCGTGTGTCTGTTTATATTTTCCCACTTTATATTTACTGCACATGTATGTTATGATGTGAATGATTCGCATGATTTAAATTTCTGCATCTTATCTGCGCATTTGGGATTGTATAGAAAGACCCTAGGTTACCAAACCACATTGACTTCTAACTTAACCTAGGAGAAAAGTTTAAAATTCCAATTCATCCCCCCCCCTCTTGGAAATACACCAAAACTAACAATTGGTATCAGAGCCTCGTAGCATTGACTTGAACGTTTTTGCTAAAAGATCGAGATGGCTCAAATTGGTGTATCCCCATTCGGTGAGGGATAGTCACCTTTTAGTCCTCCTATATTTTGTGGTGTCGATTACACCACATGAAAAATTAGAATGAGCGTTTTTATAAAATCAATGAACTAGAGGGTCTGGCACGTGATTGTAAATGGAATTTGTATGCTTGTAGAAAATGATATTAATTCGATGCATGCAAATTCATATGCCATGGATTTATTATATTGTGCTTTGGACTCTTATGTTTTTCATGAGTTTATGGCATGTAGAAATGAGAGGGAGATCTGGGTTAAGTTGGAAAAGAGATATGGAAAGACCCAGGAAAAGGAAATCGTCACTCCAGAGATGTCATGTTCAGATGATCAGGGAGTGGTAAGTGATAGGGATAGTGCATCAACAGAACATGAGGAGAAAAGTTTAAAATTTCAATTCACCCCCCCCCCCCTCTTGGGAATACACCAAAACTAACAATCTCTGAACCTAAAGCTATTTTGATTTTAATGATCCTATCTGTTGAAATTACTATAATCCCAAGAGGGGGGTGAATTGGTATTTTAAAATTTTTCTCCCCTAGGTCAATTATCCAATAGCAGTATTACACAACCTAGGGTCAATCTAAAGCAGATAATGAAATGAATTAATAAACGCAGCAGAAATTTAAATTGTGTAATTAAAATATTCAAGCATGCACTGCAAAGCAAGTAAAGAGAGATAACATAAGATATGTTATCGAGGTTCGAAAAACGTGCCTACGTCCCAGCCTTGGCTCACAGGCACAAGGATTCCACTACGGCTCACTTAAAGGGTGGAGTGGCACCTAATACAACTAGGTCAAATTAAAGTAGGGTTGACCTCAACCTTTACAACCAATCCTTCCAAGCTGGGTCAACACCCCCTCAGGCCACGCCTAGAATACAACCAATTCAAGATACAAAGTGTGTACAAAATGAGTGCTTCTCCAACAAACATATTTATACCAATATCAATCAATGCACATTAACAAGATAAGAACTATAAGCTCAGTGCAATACGTGTGCAATAACACTCAATCTAATATTAATACGCAATCAAGTCCAATAGTGTACAATCAATCTATCTTTGAAACTATGCATCAAAATTAATCAATCACAACTAGGGTTTCAAAGAGTTCCAACTAGAGTATTCAAAATATCTCAAATATGATTATCTCAAAATATTAGCTCAAGAGATATTTGAAGTATAAGCTTGTCAAAATAATTTTATCACAATCAAAATACAAGCCTCGAAGTCTTGCAATACAAATGTCAAGGCTCAAGAGTTTCAAAGTTTTCCCCACACAATAAAGTAATTAAATAAACAAGGGCAGGGTAAACTTAGACAAAAACTCTCAATAGAAAATCAATGTATCAACAACACCAATGAGAGTTTAAGCAAGAAGAATCAATGTAAAATCACTCAAGGCACTCTCACCAAACTAGGTTTTTCAAAGGAATAACAATGGGGAGTGTATAGGCTTTGTTTTTGGAAGAAAGGTATTTGAAAATTTTTAGAAAATTTTCTCTTAATCAAAATTCTAATCAATAGTTAATATAAGCAAATGAGGACATATATATAGATATGCCACAAATTATGACCATTGGGGACACTAGGGGAATTATTAAATTTATTTTAAATATATTGGTCTAACCCTCTTGGGACTACACCTTAGTTTTCAAAATATGTTTAATAAAATTAACCCTGTTTTACCCAAATTAACAATGGTAAAAATTAGGTCAACCCGAGAGTTTAGGTTGATCAAGCCATAGGTTCGGTCGCCCGAACAGACATGTTGACCTAACTAGGCTTTTCAATCCTGTTTTAATGATAACAAAATGAAGGATGCTTTAACATATGATATTAAGTTATGTGTTTTAGGTAAAAGAACTCTCAAGGTTGATAGGTTGAAGCTCAATGTTAATCTAGTGAAAGCTCCTCTGAATGTTGAAGGCAATGAATGACAAATGAAAAAGTTTAAGGGCAAGCAAATCCAGAGTCAAAAGTGAACCTCAAAAGGCTGAAGGAGGCTAAAGAATTTAAGAATACCATAATTAGAAGAACTGTTGTAAGTACTTCAAAACCAAATGCTAGTTAGATATATGAAGTTCTCATAAGTCAAAAGAAACTAAGAAACACCTTGTTAAAAGAGTTTAAAATATGTTTTTTTTTTTTTTTTTGAAGCTCATTAGGCAAAGAGACTTAGAGACTTTAGTTTAAGTCTTGGAACACATTTTTCAAGGTTAAACAAGTTAATATTCCAAGATTAATTAAGCAAAGAAGAGTTTAATTCAACAATTTAATTAAATGAGGAAATTGTTCTTTGGAAAAATTTTGAATTTTAAAATTAATTCAATAATTTAATGCTACCTAATTAAATGAGAAAATTGTTTTTTTGGAAAAATTTTGAATTTCAAAATTAATTCAATAATTTAATGCTACCTAATTAAATGAGAAAATTGTTTTTTGAAAAATTTTGAATTTCAAAATTAATTGAATAATTTAATGCTACCTAATTTAATGAGGACATTATTCTTTGAAAAAACCTATAAATACCTCTTTGGGTAATGAAAAACATGAAAGAGAACACATAAGAAAAGTGATCAAACAGTCAATACGCTGAAGTTCTTCATGCGCTGAAGTTCTCCTTGAGTTCCATTTGCTAACATCTTTTGCTGGAGAGGAATTCTACAATTTTGATAGATTGAAAATATCAAAGCTCAGTTCCGAGTTGCAATTCCATTTTTCTTTTAAACAAACCATTGGTGACTTCTAAAAACTTTAAAACTTCATATACTCTAATTTGCTTTGGTTTTTTTGAAGTACAATTTACATCTCAATTTGTACAACCTGCTCTAAATTTTGAGAGTATTTTTTGTACGTAAAATTTATATTATATTCTTGTAGATTGTGACAATTCCAGGTTTTCTGGATCGTTGGCTAGGCGAGGGATTATCGCTTATAGAGGTGCTGCTCTAGCCTTCTGAAGGAGTGTGTAAAGGTATTGTTCTGCTTGGTAAAGGAATAGGTTTAGTGAATCCTTTGGTGGTTTTTCTAAAGGCGAGGACGTATGCTGTGTTGAAGCCGAACCTCGAAAAATCCTGTGTCTCACTCTCTCTTTCCCTTACTCTTTATTTTCAGCATATTTATTTTGCATGGATGGTTTAAATTTCAAATAATATACACTACGTATATTTGGAAATCAAACAAACTTAAAGTTTGATTTTGATTTGGGTTGCAGAAACCAAAAGGGAGTACGTTGGTTAAACCATACTTTGCAGAAATCAAACGGGAGTACGTTACTTGGTTAAAACACCCAAAGAAAATTAACTAATAATTTACTTGAATTCTGAATTTTGGGAAGAGTGTGGATGTGTGGTTGTAAATCATATAAAAGAAGCAAATTTATTTTAACAAGCATATCATTCAACTACAGGGCTTGATTCATATTTATAAGGCATACATAAACAAACAACCATCCTAATTTCTTACTACTGTATATCTTAATTTTTGTTTGGTTGTTTGCTTTCAAATTGTGTTTGATTAGTTTAGATAGTGTGGTTGATTGAAAGGTTGTTTGGTGATTTAGTTGTTTAAGTGCTTATGTTGTTGATTGTATAAAAGAAACCAAGTTATTGTGTGTTTGACAAATTAAACAAACAAGTAAAAGAATTGGTTAAACAATAAAAGAAGTTAAGTATTCTTAAAAGGTATTAAAAAGAAAGTTTTTAAATTTCCAATTCACCCCCCTCTTGGAAAGCTATCCTAATTTCAATTGGTATCAGAGCCCAGTTATAGCAAAACCTAATAAGTAGTTATATGAAGATCTAAATGGCACAAATAGGAGTAACTCCCTTTGGTGAGGGTCAATCCTCAACTAGGCCACCTATTTTTTGTAGATTAAATTATACCTTCTGGAAGCAACGAATGAGAATCTACCTTCAAACTATGGATTGGAAGGCATGGAACATTGTAACAAATGGAAATTTAATCCCCACTAAGCTAGTTGATGGAAAAGAAGTACCTAAAGAAGATAAAGAACTAAATGACTCAGATTATAAAATGTTGCAAATTAACTCAAGTGCAATAAATGCTTTATACTGTGCACTTGATGCAAATGAGTTCAACAGGGTAATGGCATGTAAAACAGAAAAAGAGATTTGGGATAAATTAGAAGTAACTTATGAAGGCACGGTAGATGTTAGGGAAAGTAGAATGGATATGTTAACCAGTGAATATGAAGCTTTTAGGATGAACTTCGATGAGAGTATAACAAGCATGTACACTAGGTTCACTCATATCATAAATTCATTAAGTGCCTTAGGAAAAACTTATTCCACCCATGAGATGATCCGTAAAATTCTAAGAGCACTCCCATCTATTTGGGAACCAAAAGCCACAGCCATTACAGAAGGAAGAAATCTTAAAACAACTTCTTTAAATGAACTCATAGGATCTCTTCTAACCTATGAAATGATGTTGAAAGAAAGAAGCACAAAAAACAAAAATAAGAAGGCCATAGCTCTAAAAGCTTTGAAAGAATATTCAAGTGAGGAAGATAATGAATCTAGTGAATTAGAAGATGATGACTTAGCTCTAATAACTAAAAGGCTTGGAAAATTCTTAACAAGAAACAAAAAATTCACTAGAAAATTTAATGGATCAAAAGCTGAAAAAGGAGAAAGCAATAAAAAGGAATACAAAAATAAAAATGATCCTCCCACTTGCTATCATTGTAAAAAGGTCGGGCACATCAAAGCGGAATGCCCACAACTCAATAAGGACAAGAAGAAGAAGAAGAAGAAGAAGAAGCCTGCAATGAAGGCAACTTGGGATGACACTAGTTCGAGTGAATTGGAAAGTGAACCAAGTGATCGAGAAATAGCAAACATGTGCTTCATGGCGCATAACGAAGAGGTAAACTCTTATTATTCCCTCTCTGAAGATTCGTGTAATGAATCTTGTAGTAATTCGGGTAAAAGCATGTCCTCTTACAGGGAACTTCAAGATGAATTACTCATTCTACATAACAAGTTTATTAAAGTTTCAAAAAGGAACATTAGCTTGAAACAAAAAAAAACAAGGCACTTAAAAATCAACTTGAATCTGCAAAACATGTTGAAAAAGAAAAAGACTTAAAAATTGAAGAACTTAAGAAAATAGATAATTTATCTCAAAAACTAGCTAAGTCTCAAGAGAATGAAGATAGCAAGAAAATGCAAGAAAAGAATGATCTCAAAAACCAAATTCTAGAGAAAGAAAAGGTCATCTACAACTTTACCACAGGAAAGGATAATTTTTAAAAGATGGTAGGACAACAAAGGATGGCAAACAACAAGGAAGGAATTGGATATAATGGAGCTTCAAACAAAAGAAAGAAAAACTTGTATATGGGATATTTTGTAAATCAATCTAAATATTATGCAAGTACTTCAACAAATATTCATGAGCACACCACTTGCCACATGTGCAAAAAGAAAGGACACATAATGTTTAATTGTCCACTTAAGAAAAAGTATACTAAATTAAAAGATGAGTGGAAGATAAATACTAAAAATAGACGAAATTTAAAGAAAATTAAGAAGGTTTGGGTTCCAAAAGTAACAACTTGAATCATTTCTTGTAGGTTTGCTTTAGGACCACTCCGTCTAAGGATAAATGGTACTTAGACAGCGGATGTTCAAGGCATATGACGGGAGATAAATCTAAGTTTACCTCTCTCACTCCAAAAGATGGAGGATTTGTAACCTTCGGTGACAATGCAAAAGGCAAGATCATCGGAATAGGTAAAATAGGTAAAGACTCTTCATTTTCTATAGATGATGTCTTGTTAGTAGATGGTCTAAAGCATAATTTACTAAGTATTAGTCAACTTAGCGACAAAGGATGTGAAATAATGTTTAAGAGAGACAAATGCATAATATGAGATTCTAAGAATCAAAAAACATTATTCACTGCACTTAGAATGAACAATGTTTATTGCATAAATTTTAATAGTTTAATCTCTCAAGACATAACTTGCCTAGCAACCATGAGTGAAAATAGTTGGTTTTGGCATAGGAGGTTAGGATATGCTAGCCTGGATCTTATATCCAAACTCTCCAAATAGAATTTAGTTAAAGGGTTGCTTAAAACAAAATTTGTCAAAGATAAAGTGTGTGATGCTTGTCAATTAGGAAAACAAACCAAGAAAAGCTTCAAAAAGAATAAACATATATCAACTAGTAGACCCTTAGAACTCATACACTTAGACTTGTTTGGTCCTACTAGAACCCAAAGTTTAGGAGGAAAACAATACGCCTTTGTAATTGTTGATGATTACTCAAGAAACACATGGGTGTTGTTCCTAGCTAACAAAGAAGAAGCTTGCAACTCATTAATCACTTTATGTAAGAAGCTTCAAAATGAGAAAGGGTATTATATCTCAAATATTAGAAGTGACCATGGAAGAGAATTTAAGAATCAAAATGTTGAAAATTTTTGTAATGAATATGGCATAAATCACAACTTTTCGGCACCTAGAACCCCACAACAAAATGGAGTTGTGGAAAGGAAAAATAGAACCCTCCAAGGATTGGCAAGGACCATGCTTAATGAAAATGACCTACCCAAATATTTTTGGGTTGAAGTTGTAAATACAGCTAGCTATATAATTAATAGGGTCTCCATTAGATCAAACCTAAACAAAACAACCTATGAATTGTGGAAAGGAAGAAGGCCTAACATAAAGTACTTTCATGCTTTTGGATGTAAGTGTTTCATCCTAAATAACAAAGACAACTTAGGAAAATTTGATGCTAAATCAGATGAAGGCATTTTCCTAGGATAATCCACAAATAGTAAAGCCTATAGAGTCTACAACAAAAGAACTCTAACCATAGTTGAATCAATTCACGTAGACATTGATGAATCTAGCCCTCTTTCAAGAGAGGTTAAAAATGAAGAAAAAGATGATGTATTCAAAATGGAAGATGAGATAGAAATCAAGGAGGAAAATGAAATAATCAAAGAAAAGTCAAAAGATGAACTCATAGAAAATATGAAACTTCCAAAAGAATGGAAATATAAGAAAGATCACCCTCAAGAACAAATTATAGGTGAACCATCTAGAGGTGTGACTACTAGATCTTCACTAAAGAACCTTTGCAATCATTATGCATTCCTATCCCAAAATGAACCTAAAAATATTGAAGAAGCCCTTAAGGATGAATCCTGGATAGTTGCAATGCAAGAAGAATTAAACCAATTTGAAAGAAGTCAAGTATGGAAATTAGTACCCAAACCGGAAAATCATTCGATCATAGGAACTAAATGGGTATTTAGAAATAAAAAGGATAAAAATGGTATAATCACTAGAAACAAAGCTAGACTTGTAGCAAAGGGGTACAATCAAGAAGAAAGAATAGACTATGATGAAACCTTTGCCCCTGTAGCTAGAATGGAAACTATTAGAATGTTGTTAGCCTATGCTTCCTACAAAGAGTTTAAGTTATACCAAATGGATGTCAAAAGTGCATTCTTGAATGGATATATCAATGAAGAGGTATATGTTGAACAACCCCCTAGCTTTGAGAATATTGAAAATCCTAACGATGTATTTAGACTAACTAAGGCTTTGTATGGACTTAAACAGACCCCTAGGGCTTGGTATGAAAGACTTAGTGGATTTCTAATTGAGAAGGGATTTTTAAGAGGAAAAATTGGTAGCACTTTGTTCATTAAAAATAAGGAAAATAATATACTTTTAGTTCAAATCTACGTAGATGATATAATATTTGGTGCTACAAATGAACATCTATGTAAAGAATTTGCAAAATGTATGCAAGAAGAATTTGAAATGAGCTTGATGGGGGAATTAAACTATTTTCTTGGACTGTAAATTAAACAAGCAAAAAATGGGACTTTTATAAGTCAAACAAAATATATAAAAGATATGATACAAAAATTTGGTATGGAAAATAGTAAACCCATAGGCACACCTATGAGTACCTCCATCAGCCTAGACAAAGATGAAAAGGGAAAATCCATAGACAAAAAGCACTATAGAGGCATGATTGGAAGTCTATTATATCTAATAGCCAGTAGACGCAATATAATGTTTAGTGTGTGTATGTGTGCACGTTTTCAATCAGCACCAAATGAATCACACCAAATTGTCGTTAAAAGAATCCTAAGATACTTAATAGGCACAATGGACTTAGGACTATGGTATCCTAAAGACACTGGTTTTGAAATGATCAGTTATTCATATGCGGACTATGCCGGTTGTAAGATAGATAGAAAAAGTACAAGTGGCACATGCCACTTCTTAGGAAGATCTTTAGTTTCTTGGTTTTCTAAGAAACAGAATTCCGTGGCTTTGTCAACTGCTGAGGCCGAATATGTAGCAGCTGGTAGTTGTTGTGCACAAACTCTTTAAATGAAACAACAATTAAGAGATTTCAATTTAAACTATACAACTGTACCAATTAAGTGTGATAACACAAGTGTGATTAACATATCTAAAAATCCTATTTCACACTCAAGAACAAAGCACATTGACATAAGACACCACTTCCTAAGAGATCATGTTCAAAAAGAAGTCATAAATCTGGAATTCATCAATATAAATGACCAATGGGCTGATATCTTTACTAAACCACTCTCAGAAGATAGATTTATAATCATAAGAAGAGAACTTGGTCTACTACATAGTAAAGAAGTAAACTAAAAGGAACCAGACTTAAAGAAATATCTACAATCACTAGGATCACCTAGGGTTTGTCTCTTTTAAGTGATCAAAATTTGTTTTGGCATGTACTTTGAAACCATTGGTGACTTTTAAAAACTTTAGAGCGTCATATACTCTAATTTGCTTTGGTTTTTTTGAAGTACAATTTACATCTCAATTTGTACGACTTGCTCTAAATTTTGAGACTATTTTTTGTACGCAGAATTTATATTATATTCTTGTAGATTGTGACGATTCCAGGTTTTCTGGATCGTTGGCTAGGTGAGGGATTATCGCTTAGAGAGGTGCTGCTCTAGCCGTCTGAAGGAGTATGTAAAGGTATTGTTCCGCCAGGTAAAGGAATATGTTTAGTGAATCCTTTGGTGGTTTTTCCAAAGGTGAGGACGTAAGCTATGTTGAAGCCAAGCCTCGTAAAATCATGTGTCTCACTCTCTGTTTCCCTTACTCTTTATTTTCAACATATTTATATTGCGTGGATGGTTTAAATTTGAAATAATATACACTACGTATATTTGGAAATCAAACAAACTTAAAGTTTAATTTTGATTTTGGTTGCGGAAACCGAAAGGGAGTACGTTGGTTAAACCATACTTTGCGAAAACCATACGGGAGTACGTTACTTGGTTAAAACACCCAAAGAAAATTAACTAATAGTTTACTTGAATTCTGAATTTTGGGAAGAGTGTGGATGTGTGGTTGTAAATCATATAAAAGAAGCAAATTTATTTTAATGAGCATATCATTCAACTACATGGCTTGATTCATATTTATAAGGCATACATAAACAAACAACCGTCCTAATTTCTAACTACTGTATATCTTAATTTTTGTTTGGTTGTTTGCTTTCGAATTGTGTTTGATTAATTTGGATAGTGTGGTTGATTGAAAGGTTGTTTGGTGATTTAATTGTTTAAGTGTTTGTGTTGTTGATTGTATAAAAGAAACCAAGTTATTGTGTGTTTGACAAATTAAACAAACAAGTAAAAGAATTGGTTAAACAATAAAAGAAGTTAAGTATTCTTAAAAGGTATTAAAAGAAAGTTTTTAAATTCCCAATTCACCCCCCTCTTGGGAAGCTATCCTAATTTCAAGACACATGTGAAAAAGTGAATTTTCGATGTTCAGGTGCCTGAAAATAAGTTCGGTCTACTGGCCAAGGCGATTTTCCAAAATGTCTGAGGTTCGGTTGCCTAGACTTAAGTTTAGTCTATCAAACTGCTCAGTTTGGTTGCCCAATGGTATTTTGAACATGAAGTTTGAGTGCCTGGGTTGTTGAAAACGTTGAGTTTAAATATTCGGTCGACCGAGAACATTACGTTCTTTTTAGTTCAGTCGCCCGAAGTCAAGTCAACACTTTGAATTTCCTATGTTCGGTCGATCGAGGCGTTTTCAACGCCAAGGTTTGGTCGCCTGAATCCTCAATATTTTACCAACTAAGTCCTATTTTTGAAAAATGATTTCCTCTGATAGCGTATATGATAATGGGGCTAAACCTAAGTGCTAGTGTAAGGACCTAGGGTCTTTTCTAAGGCCTTTTTAAGCTTATGGTTCCTATATGCATGATATGCATCAATTATTACAGATTTTAGTTTAATTAGATATTACAGACACAAATTGAATGAAATATAAAATACAAAGAGAATAAACATTTTGGTTCTTATATTCGTCAAGACCATGTGCACCTTATGATACTGCCAATTGATCCTGCACACAAACTTGACAAACATTAAATTCCAAAGTATCTATCATGATCAAAATGGGATATGACCTATAAGGTCAACAATCTCCCTCTTTTTGATGATAACAAATACCTATGCCAAAATGGGTACAGCCAAGAAAGGCTCCCCCTAAAACTATGCATAAGGGAAGCATAAAGTGCAAGCATTTTCCCAATTTTTCCAATTACCCAGTTTTGCCTACTTCTCCCCCTTTTGGAAATAGCAAAAAGGGTTAGGGTAACACATTGAAACTTACAAGCAAGCAAAGGGTAAAATTCATTTAAAAACAAGATATAGTTTGGGAAGATTTTTTGAAAATTCGGCAGCATGTCGTTTGAAAATAAAGCATTTCCCAAAAAAATCTATATAGAAATGACCTAATTGAGTTCAAGTTTCCAATTTATCCACAAAAAACAACTCAAATTGCCCAGTATGGATCAAAATGGAAAATATAAGTATAGTGATCAACATGCAAGAGATATGATAGTCATGCATTGCAAAACAAAAAAAAACTCATAACATAAAGACCTCGAAAATTAAAACTATTAAAATAATTAGGAAAGATAATAAATAGAATAGATAAATAAATAATAAGAGGAAAAGGGAAAAGTTTTAAAAGTAAGAACAGCAAACCTCGTCAACAAATCTTTTGACTTCGTCGATGTGACGCCCCGAACCCACCAGGTGGGGCTCGGGTGCCACGTGTTCCAATCACCTGTATTTGATACCATACATAACATGCACACAGCGGAACATAAATAAATACCCTCAAATAAATACCAGAGTTATATATATAACAACCCAAAAAACAAACACTACAATATCCAGATATCCGTATCCAACACTAGTATTTAAAACATAATCCAGTACAAATATATCTGTATATATATCAGTATCTCACAATTTCCCAAAAAGAAACCAGTAAAAACAATCCCAGCCTAGGCCTTCAAACCCGATCTCCAGAAGAACCTGAAAAAAAAATCATTAATCCACTAGGGTGAGACACTTCTCAATAAAGGTGGAATAAATTATAACAGTGTGTGACAAATGAGTTTTAATATTTATATATTAAAATAAACTGTTTCTCATATAACATCAATAACAACTGAGAAAACGTATCATTAATAACATCACTGACATCTAATATCATACACACATCCAATATGCACAAGTACATAATTTTTATGCAGGTGAAAATCCCCGAGGATAGAGAAGATTACCCGCCCATACAAGTAGCTTCCCTCTACTCTGGTACTAAAAACTACCTACCAGAGCACTCACCTTACTCAGTAAGCTCTCAGGTGAAGAATTACCTTGCCGTCAGTATACACATCTTTATTATTTTTAAGGCGAAGATTTCTGAGGATCGGGATGTCTATCCGCCCATACAAGTAGCATCACTTTGCACTGATACCAAGAAACTACCTAGTAGAGCACTAGTCTTTCTCAGCAAGCCCTCAGTGGATTGTTTATCTCGCCGCATGCATGTGCACATGCATTCACAATATGTTATACGTTATTATTATATTTTAATTAAATTCACACGCGCACAACACATCTACACAAGAATCGCGCAACTTATACTTCGTCTTCCAATGTCCTCAGTATGTGGCCCATACAAAGCAATTGCGTACATATCAATACGTGACCCACATAGGCACCTACGTACTTCTTATCTACACGTGGCCCACACAGGCACCACTACCCACACGGGATACATAACATGGCCCACACAGGCGCCACCATTCACACAGGATACATAACATGGCCTACACAGGCGCCATTATCCACACAGGATATATAACATGGCCCACACAAGCACCATTATCCACACAGGATATATAACATGACCCACACAGGCACCATTATCCACACAGGATATAACGTGGCCCACACAGACACCACTCCAACTTTTGCGACACGTAGCCCACACAGGCACCACTATTCACCAGTATCCAATCCCCATGACCTACCCGTAGTACATCAATAGAACAAACTCCTTGACCTGTCAATGTCGTATCCCATATAAATGACAATATGATGAGCTCCTCGACCTGCCAGTGTCATATCATGATTTATATCTAGACAATATAACAACCTCCTCATGCCAACATTATATTGAGATGCATACGAATAACCACACCAGTTAGTTCACACATACGCATCAATGCATTACCACACAAGTATCCAACATATCAACATTCCCACACAGTAATCCAACAAACCAATACATTTCCACACATGACTCAAACATAGCAATTCATTCATCATGTTATAATCATTCCAAATATCCCCACATGCAAACCTAAATACCACAGTAATTCATATTCAATTTATTAGGAAAAATTGTTCCCTTACCACACGAATTTAATATCATATGCAATTATCCAAAATATAAACCTTAAACAAAATCATTATTTTTTAGTACTCGAGCTGTTCTAAAAAACATATAGATAAATAATAAATTTCATATGCTCGTAAATGACTGGTTCACCTTAATTAAATACTAATATAATTTTATTCCTCCTTACCTAATTCCCTAAACCACGCCTGCAAGGCTCCCGAAATTATACCTGCAAAGCTCACCCGAACCGTGATTGAATCAAATCAACCCCAATAAAATATTATTTTAACCTTTCATAATTTACAATAATTAAATAACAATTAATTTCTAAATAACTCATTTATCCTAGTTTTGGGGCTATGCCTACAACGATCCCACAAGAAATCTGCTCCGCTAGACTTGTAGAGAATCATCCCTAGATTCTCGTGGTGGTGTCCGATCGCTCATTTGGCTTAAAATTTAAGAAAATTTGAGGTAAAATGAGAATTTTTCATACCCCAGGAGAATGGAGTCCGGTGGTATTTTTGGATTTTCAATTAGGCAAGAATCCGCCACGAAATCGTAGAGAGAGGAGGAGTGGAGAGCATGAGCTAAGAGAGTTTTTTTTTTTTTCTTTTGTTCTTTCCCTTTCCTTCTTGTTCTACGCAGCGTGAGAAGTTTTTTTTTTTTTTTTTTTTTTCTCTTTCCTTCCGTCACTTTTGTTTCCAGGAAGCTTAACCACTAAGCGTTCTTCTTTTTTTTTTTTTTTCTTCCCTTTATCCTTACTTTACACTTTTTATATAATCACTTTATATATACTTATATATATACCCACAATCCTCAAATTTCTTAATTTTATTAATAATTATTAATTAATTAATAATAATATTTTTTTTAATTAATTTTTTTTGAACCGTTACAATCTCCCCTCCTCAAAAGAATTTCGTTCTCGAAATTTGCAAATAAATTCTCAATTAAAACATCAAACAACCAGTTTATCCCTAAATCAACTTAACCCTCAATTTCTAATTCTGAATTCTAGTCTCTCTGCTCAGAAACATCACTGTCAACAGATTTACCGTGGTTTTCTGAAACTGGCCGGATTCAGAAACTCACAGAAGTGCATCAAGGGATTTCTGCCTCTAAGCTACGAAACAAAACTCAAAATCTCCTATCAACATCCTAATCTACCCATTCCTATCCTTATCCTTATTCGTACCTATACTCTAGCATTAATCAATCTTAAAGTCTGCAGAACCTACAACCTAATGCTCTGATACCACAATGTGATGCCCCGAACCCGCCAAGTGGGGTCCAAGTGCCACGTGTTCCAATCACCTGTATCTGATACCATAATTAACATGCACGCAGCGGAACATAAATAAATAACCTCAAATAAATACCAGAGTTCTATATAACAACCCCAAAAACAAACACTACAACATCAAGATATCTGTATCCACAACCAGTATTTAAAACATAACCCAGCTCAAATATATCTGTATATATATCAGTATCTCACAATATCCTAAAAAGAAACCAGCAAAGACAATCCCAGCCTAGGCCTTCAAACCCGATCTCCAGAAGAACCTGAAAAAAATCGTTAATCCACTAGGGTGAGACACTTTTCAGTAAGGGTGGAATAAATTATAACAGTGTGTGACAAATGAGTTTTATTTTTTATATATTAAAATAAACTACTTCTCATATAACATCAATAACAACTGAGAAAACATATCATTAATAACATCACTAAAATCTAATATCATACACACATCCAATATACACAAGTACATAACTTTTATGCAGGCGAAAGTCCCCGAGGATAGGAAAGATTACCCGCCCATACAAGTAGCTTCTCTCTGCTCTGGTACTAAAAACTACTTGCCAAAGCACTCACCTTACTCAGTAAGCTCTCAGGTGGAGAATTACCTCACCGTCAATATACACATTTTATTATTTTAAAGGCGAAGGTTTCCGAGGATCGGGATGTCTACCCGCCCATACAAGTAGCATCCCTTTGCACTGATACCAAGAAACTACCTAGCAGAGCACTCGCTTTTCTTAGCAAGCCCCCGGTGGTATGTTTACCTTGCTGCATGCACACACATGCACTCACAATATGCTATAAGTTATTATTATGTTTTAATTAAATTCACACACGCACAACACATCCACGCAGGAATCACGCAACTTATACTTCCTCTTCTAATGTCCTCAATACGTGGCCCACACAGAGCAACTATGTACATATCAGTACATGGCCCACACAGACACCTACGTACTCTTATCTACACGTGGCCTACGCAGGCACCACTACCCACACGGGGTACATAACATGGCCCACACAGGCGCCACCATCCACACAGGATATATAAAATGGCCCACATAGGTGTCATTATCCACACAGGATATATAACATGGCCCACACAGGCGTCATTATCCACACAGGATATATAACATAACCCACACAGGTGCCATTATCCACACAAGATATAACGTGACCCACACAGATACCACTCCAACTTCCGCGACACGTGGCCCACACAGGCACCACTATTCACCAGTATCCAATCCCCATGACCTATCCGTAGTACATCAATAGAACAAGCTCCTCGACCTGTCAATGTCCTACCCCATATAAATGACAATATGACGAGCTCCTCGACCTGCTAGTGTCATATCATGATTTATATCTAGGCAATATAACAACCTCCTCATGCCAACGTTATATTGAGATGCATACGAATAATCACACCAGTTAGTTCACACAGACGCATCAATGCATTACCACACAGGTATCCAAAATATCCCCATTCCCACATAGTAATCCAACAGATCAACACATTTCCACACATGAGTCAAACATAGCAATTCATTCATCATGTCATAATCATTCCAAACATCCCCACATGCAAACCCAAATACCACAATAACTCATATTCAATTTATTAGGAAAAAATGTTCCCATGTCACGCGAATTTAATATCATATGCAATTATCCCAAATATAAACCTTAAACAAAATCAATATTTTTTAGTACTCAGACGGTTCTAAAAATCATATAGATAAATAATAAATTTCATATGCTCGTAAATGCCTGGTTCACCTTAATAAAATAATGATATAATTTTATTCCCCCTTACTTAATTCCTAGAACCACGCCTGCAGAGCTCCTAAAATTATACCCGCAGCGCTCACCCGAACCCTGATTCAATCAAATCAACCCCAATAAAATATTATTTTAACCTTTCCTAATTTACAATAATTAAATAATAATTAATTTCTAAATAACCCATTTATCCTAGTTTTGGGACTATGCCTACAACAATCCCACGAGAAATCCACTCCGCTAAACTTGTAGAGAATCATCCCTAGATTCTCGCGGTGGTGTCTGATCGCTCATTTGGCTTAAAATTTAAGAAAAATGAAGGCAAAAATGAGAATTTGCCTTACCTCAAGAGATATGCCTACATTGCTCCTACAACAAATCCACTTCCCTAGATATGTCAGTGGCAGAGAATGGAGTCCAGTGGTATTTTCGGATTTTCAATTGGGCAAGAATCCGCCAGAAAATCATAGGGAGAGGAGGAGTGGAGAGCATGAGCTGAGAGAGCTTTTTTTTCTTTCTTTCTTTCTTTCTTTCCCTTTCCTTCCTGTTCAGCGTAGCATGAGAAGTTTTTTTTTTTTTTTTCTCTTTCCCTCCTTCACTTTTGTTTCCACAAAGCTTAACCACTAATCTTTTTTTTTTTTTTTTTCTTTTCCTTTATCCTTACTTTATACTTTTTATATAATAACTTTATATATACTTTTACATATACTTTTATATATATACATACATATATATATATATACCAACAATCCTCAAATTTCTTAATTTAATTAATTTTCTTAATGATAATTAATTAATTAGTAATAATATTTTTTAATTAATTTTTTTTTAAGTCGTTACAGTCGACGAGTGTTCTTTTAGGGATCGTCGACGAAGTTCATTCCCTCGTCGACAAAGAAATCTCGAGTGAGTGAATTTCAAATTTTAAGTTTCATTGACGAATGTATCCTCTCGTCGACGAATTCCCTACTATGGTTTGTCGACGAATCCACGTGGCAACAGCGTGTATAAAAAGAATTGAGGAAGCTTCTCTGCGAAGAAATCATATTTCTCTTTGTTTTTCTCTCTCTAAAACGTTTCTTCTGCCTTTTCTCTAAGATTCTGGCCCAGTTTCAGCCCGATCAACAAATGGAGACTGCTACGGTGTTCTAGAGGAGATTCTCTACACAACTTGCGGAGCAAATTTCTAAACTCGGCTTTTTAGGAAATGCTCCAAAGTTGAGGTAAGGGTTAAGATTCCTAGATTTTGGAGTTTTAAATGTTTATTTGAGGTTTATAGGTTGAGAAAATGTTGAAATAATAGGTTATTTGGGGTTTATGTCTCAGGGTTCAGGTGAGCGCCGCAGGCATCATTTTGGGGTTCCTATTGGCTTAATTCAAGAAATCATGTAAAGGGAATATATTAAATCAAGAATTTTTTAGGAAATAACTGGTGAAAAATGGAATTATTATGTATATATGTATATGATTTTCATATGGGTTCTAAAATGCCAACCGTTTAAATTGTAAATTTCTGAGCCTAGGGCTGTGGTATTAGATATTATTTGTGAAAATAAAAAGTTAAATAACAGATTTTCTGGTTAATTGTGTAAGAGATTAAATGTATATTTCCAGTATGAACGATGAATATGGGTTGGCTTATTTTCAGTGAACATATGAATATATGTTGTTAAATTGTGTGGCATGAGTAAATGAAGTTTTTGTGTTGAACAATAATATATGTATGAGATGCAGGAAATACTGAAAATGTATTGAGAATTAAATGTGATATGATTTATGTTGCTTGTGTTTGGTAATTTTAAATTACAATGTATGGTTTGAGAACTTCAGTGGACCAGGAAAATGGCACAGTACTGTTGCGGAAATGTATGGAAGCGCTAGTGCACCCATACGTCTTAAATAGAGTGTGGAGACAAGATGGTCGATTGTGCTAGGGAAGGGTAGTGTCCCCCTGGAGTCTAGACCAGTGTGGGAATAGCCAATCATACCTATAGACTGTAGAATGTGGTTGATTTAACTCTGGAGGGCCAACAAGGATTAAGTCTAGCCTTCGAGCCGCACAACCCGTCATGGGGCAGAAGCATGATTAGGATTTATCACCGGTATAAAGGGTTCTAAACGCATAATTGTAAGTTTAACCATGGATAATATGGGAACAATGGATATGGAAATGGCAGTTATGGAAACAATGGATATAAGAACAGCGGACGGAAATGACATGAAAACGGAATATGTGAAAATAGACATGAATATAGAAAGAGATGATGAATATGTGACACTTGAATATAGAATATGAAAGTGAATGTAATGAATGGCACAGTGATAACAGCATAAAGAGTAATGTGGTAAAGTATTATCAATATTAAATATAGTAGTATTACATGTATTTGGGGCGGGGTATACTCTTTGCTCAAGGGCTGAAAAAGGTGAGTGTCCTGATAGGTATCAAATGTAGTTGTAGGCTGCATAACGTATTAGGGCAGAGGGAAGCTACTTGTATGGGCAGGTAATCTTCCCTATTCTCGAGAACTTATGCTGGTAAACCTTTATATGAATATGTGAGTACAAGATAAACTAACCACCTGAGGGCTTACTGAGTAAGGTAAGCGCCCTGATATGCTTCAGTTATGACCATAGGTTCCTTAAGGTATCATAGTAGAGGGGTGCTACTTATATGGGCGGGTAATCACCCCTATCCTTGGGAATATATGTTGTACTTTAACCTCATGATTGTCACACACTGATTTAATGTATTTCATCCTTACTGAGATGTGTCTCACCCGATAGTTGAATTTATCTTTTCAGGAACTCCACGAGAATGAGCTTAGAGAGCTCGGGCTATTGTAGCGTTTTTGAGATAAAGGGTATAAACTCTGGTTATAATGTTGGGGTTGTAATATATTTATGTTTTTAGAGATGTATATGGATGTTTGTGAATACTAGATGTTGGGTTATGTTTTAAGATGTATATAGATGTAGAAACTCTAGTATATTATGGAAGATTAGTTATTATTTTCGCTGCGTAACTAATTTAGAACTAGGTTCAGGTAAATGGAACATGTGGCACCCAAGCCCCACTTGGCAGGTTTGGGGCATCATGAGATGGTATCATAGATATATTTCAAATAACACTCCAAACCCTAGTTTCGGGTTTGGGGCATTACACATAAAGTATAAAACAAAGGTAGATTTAATTTTTAGAGTCGTAGATTTCTATGTTAAGTAGCTCTCCCTAAGTTTGTGCACTTAATCATGTTTCTAAGTGGCCTCTCTACTATGCATTAGACCTAACTCACGTCTAATCTGTATGAACCTATCTTCCTAAAGAGGTTTGGTGAAAATATTAGCCCATTGTTCATTAGTACACACAAACTCAAGAGCCACATCCCCTTTCTGCACATATTCACGAATAAAATGGTGTCTAATTTCAATATGTTTGGTTCGTGAATGTGAGATTGGATTTTTAGATATATTAATTGCACTAGTATTATCACATTTAATTGGAACCATATCATAGTGCAATCCAAAATCCATGAGTCGTTGCTTCATATAAAGCATTTGAGCACAACAACTTCTAGCCACAATATATTCAACTTTAGCTGTGGATAAGGCAACTGAGTTCTGTTTCTTGGAGAACAAAGAAACCAAATATTGTCCTAAATAATGTCAAGTGCTGCTAGTACTCTTACTATCTACTTTACTACCAATAAAGTCAACATCTGTGTAGCTAACAATCTCAAATGATGTGTATTTAGGGTACCACAAACCTAATTCAACAGTCCCAATTAGGTACATAAGTATTCCTTTAACCGCTAACAATGAGACTCCTTAGGAGCGGCCTCCAACCAAGCACACATACACACACTAAACATGACATCAGGTCGATTAACTATAAGGTATATGAGACTACCAATCATGCCACGATAGAGTTTCACATCAATAGGGATGCCTTGCTCATCTTTATCAAGTTTTGTGGAAGTGCTCATAGGAGTTCCCAAAATTTTACCATCTTCCATATTAAATTTCTTGAGCAAGCCCCTAACATATTTAGATTGGCATATAAAGGTTCCATGATTAGTTTGTTTAATTTGAAGTCCTAGGAAGAAACTTAGTTCACCCATCATGCTCATTTCAAATTCACTTTGCATGCATTTGGCAAACTCATTACACAATTCATCATTAGTTGTTCCAAAGATGATATCATCTACATATATTTGAACAAGGAGCATATGATCATTTTTATATTTGATGAAAAATGTAATGTCAATTTTGCCCCTAGTAAAACCATTGTCTAGGAGAAAATCACTAAGCCTCTCATACCAAGCTCTAGGAACTTGTTTCAATCCGTACATTGCTTTTGACAACCAATAGACATGATTAGGATATTTATGATTTTCAAACCCAGGAGGTTGTTCTACATATACTTCTTCATTTATATAACCATTCAAGAAGGTGCTTTTAACATCCATTTGGTACAATTTAAAGTTCTTAAAAACGGCATAAGCGAGCAACATACGAATGGCTTCCATTCTAGCTACGGGAGCGTAGGTTTCCTCAAAATCTATCCCTTCTTCTTGATTATATCCCTCAGCAACTAGTCTAACTTTGTTTCTAATTACTACTCCATTTTCATCCTTTTTATTTCTATAAACTCATTTAGTTCCAATAATAGTATGATCATCTGGCCAAGGAACTAGGGTCCAAACTTTACTTCTTTCAAATTGGTTAAGTTTTTCCTGCATAGACATTACCTAAGATTCATGCTCTATGACTTCCTTAATATTTTTGGGTTCTTCCTAGGATAAAAATGCAAAATGACTCGCTAGGTTTCTTAAGGAAGACCGTGTGGCTACACCACATGAAGGTTCACCTATGATTTGATCTAAAGGATGGTTCCTAATGAGTTTCCAATCCCTAGGCAGCTCTTGAACCTCACTTTCAACTTTATCATTTTCAATTGATTTGTCATTTGCTTCTGAAGAGTTGTCCACATTATTTTCAATAGATAGCTTATCTAATCTTTTTCTAATATCGATATCATCTTCGTCATCTCTTTTAGAAAACGAATTAGATTCATCAAACACAACATGAATAGATTCAGTAACAGTTAATGTTATTTTATTAAAAATTTTGTATGTTTTATTGTTAAGTGAATAACCTAAGAAAATGCCTTCAACAGATTTAGAGTCAAATTTCCCTAGGTGCTTATTGTCTCTAAGTACAAAGAATTTACAACCAAAGATATAAAAATAGGAGATGTTAGGTCTATGGCCGTTCCACAATTCATATAGAGTATTAAGTGAGGGCCTAATTAACACTCTGTTCATTACATAACATGCAGTATTCACTGGTTCGACCCAGTAATATTTGGGTAATTTATGTTCATTAAGCATTGTCCTACCCATTTCTTGCAAGGACCAATTCTTTATTTTTACAAAACCATTTTGTTGTGGGGTCCTAAAAGTAGAGAAATTATGAAATATGCCTTCTAAGTCACAATAGTTCTTTATGCCATCGTTTTTGAATTCAGTTCCTCTATCACTTCTGATATGTGTAATTTTATAGCCATTTTCATTTTGAATTCTCCTACAGATTTTAGTAAATTGCTCACATGATTCATCTTTATGTGAAAGAAATAGTACCCATGTGAATCTAGAAAAATCATCTACAATTACAAAAGCATACAATTTTCTAGTAAATTGCTCACATGATTCATCTAAGTCACAATAGTTCTTTATGCCATCGTTTTTGAATTCAGTTCCTCTATCACTTCTGATATGTGTAATTTTATAGCCATTTTCATTTTGAATTCTCCTACAGATTTTAGTAAATTGCTCACATGATTCATCTTTATGTGAAAGAAATAGTACCCATGTGAATCTAGAAAAATCATCTACAATTACAAAAGCATACAATTTTCTTTTTCTTAAAACTTGATTTAGTTTGCTTACCCATTTGACATGTATCACAAAATTTATCTTTCACAAAATGTGTTTTTGGCAAGCCTTTAACTAAGTCATTTTCCATAAGTTTTGACAAAAGATCCATACAAGCATGTCCTAGATGTTAATGCCATAACCAACTAGTTTCATTTATAGCGGAAAAATATGTAACTTGTAGAGACGCTAAATTATCAAAACTAGTGGTGTACACATTTTCATGACGTTCAACAATAAAAAGTACTTTGTCATCATATTTGCTCTCAACAATGCATTTATCATTTTCAGAAGATACTTTATAACATTTATCACACAATTGGCTGATACTTAACAAATTATATTTCAAGCCATTAACAAGTAATATATTATCAATAACGAGGGAAGGTTCCTTACCAACCTTACCTACTCCGATGATTTTCCCTTTTGCGTTGTCCCCGAATGTTACGAATCCTCCTTCCTTGGGAGTGATGGATGCGAACTTGGCCTTATTCCTGATCATATGTAGTGAGCAGACGCTATCCAAGTACCACTTGTCCTTGGATGAGGACAATCTTAAGCATACCTGCAAGAAAATCTAAGTAACTGAAGTTGGTCCCCAAATTATGTTGGGTCCATAGGAGTTAGTGCTTGATTCACCTTTGACTCTCCACACCTTTTTAATTCTTACATGTCTATTTCTAAGTGGACAGTCAAACTAAATATGACTAATTTGTTTGCATTTAAAACATTTCATTCGACATCGAGGATCTTTAGGTGGAATTTTGGATTTTGATTTTCGAGTGAAATGTCCCAAATAAAGATCAGGTCGTCTCACATTTTTAATACCATTAAATCCAAGACCTTCTTTTCTAATAGAGTTTCTTTTGGCTCCAAGAAGTTTTTCAAAATTGCATTGGTCATCAATAAATTTATAAACAATTTTGGAGCTATCCTTTAATTTTCTCTCAAGCTCATCAATTTTCAAATCTTCTTTCTTTAAGAATCGAAGCATGGGACTTCTTTGCAATTTCAAAAAGTTTTGACCAATTTTCACATTTCTTTTTTAAAACATCATTTTCCTTAGTTATTTTGTTTAATAATTTAGATACGCGAATATATTCATATTGCAATTCTTTATATGTAGGCATGCTATCAGAATCACAATCATCATCAGAATAATATGAAGATAATGAGCAGGAAGACAATACCTCATCATCCCGTGCCATCAGGCACAAGTTAGAAATCTCCGAATCACTGCAGTATGAATCTAAATCACTGCAATTTTGCTTATCCCACGAGGTGCCTGCTTTCATAGCTCTCTTCTTTTTCCTAGACTCCCTTTTCAACACGAGCAGTCGGGTTTGATATGTCCATCCAATTGTAATACGTGGGAGCATTTGATTTTTCTTTTCTTTTTCTGGATTCTCCCTTCTCAGATACTAAATCTTTGAACTTTCTATATGGCCTACTATTCTTTCTAAAGAACCTGCTGAACTTCCTAGTGAACATAGTCATGTCATCTCCAAATTCAGGTTCACTGCACTCACTAGAAGTACTAGTAGACATTTTTAAAGCAGTCACTTTCCTCATTCTATTATGCTCATTCAGTCTCTCATTAATAGCTAACTCATACGTGATAAGTGACCCTATCAATTCATCTAGTGACGTATCCTTTAGATCTCTACCCTCAGATATGGTCATAGCCTTTTCTTCCCAAATCGGTGGCAATCCCCTAAAGATTTTCTTAATCATTTCATACGTGGGATGTGTATGAAGCGAGTGTACATGCTCTGAATGAATTCACCAGTATTCATTCTAAAGGCTTCATACTCACTGGTCAACATGTCTATCCTAATATCTTTAACATCTCTAGTACCCTCATAGGTGACCTCTAACTTATCCCATATCTCCTTAGCAGAATTTCATGCCATAACTCTATTAAATTCATTAACATCAAGTCCACAAATGATATTATTAATGGCAGTAGCATTTACACTAACAGCTTTCATATCCTCATCAGTATATTCATCTTCAGTCTTAGGAATTCTAATTTCACCTTCAGTTTTCATGGGAACATAGTTTCCCTTAGAGACAACTCTCCACACCTTCTAGTCAATATTCTGAAGATAAATGCACATCATTTGTTTCTAGAAGGTGTAATTGACACCACTGAAAATGGGAGGACTTGTGGAAGAGGGTCCCTTAAGAAAAGGGGTTACAGTGTTATGAGTCATCTAGATCTTTTGCAGAACAATGGTTAAGTCTAAGCAACTAGGCTCTGATACCAATTATTGAAATTACCGTAATCCCAAGAGGGGGGTGAATTGGTATTTTAATTTTTTCTCCCCTAGGTCAATTATCCAGCACAGTATTACACAACCTAAGGTCAATCTAAAGCAGATAATGAAATGAATCAATAAACGCAGCTGAAATTTAAATTGTGCAAGTAAAATATTCAAGCATGCACAGCAAAGCAAGTAAAGAGAGATTACACAAGATATGTTATCGAGGTTCAGCAAACGTACCTACGTCCTCACCTTGGCTCACAAGTACAAGGATTTCACTACGGCTCACTTAACGGGTGGAACGGCACCTAATACAATCAGGTCAAATTAAAGCAGGGCAAACCACAACCTTTACAACCAATCCTTCCAGGCTGGATCAACGCCCTCTCAGGCCATGATTGGAATACAACCAATTCAAGATACAAAGTGTGTACAAAATGAGTGCTTCTCCAACAAGCAGATTTTTACCAATATCAATAAATTCACATTAACAAGATAGGAACTATAAGCTCAGTGCAATACATGTGCAATAACACTCAATCTAATATTAATATGCAATCAAGTCCAAGAGTGTATAATCAATCTATCTTTGAAACTATTTATCCAAATAAATCAATCACAACTAGTGTTTCAAAGAGTTCCAACTAGAGTATTCAAAATATCTCAAATATGATTGTCACGCTTCAAACCCGCCAAGTGGGGCCCAGAGTGTGATGTGATCCAATCACCTGTGTCTAATACCATAACCTCAATCACGTAGTGGAAAAATAAATAAATATCCTCAATAATATACCATAGTCATATATATATCCCAAAAAGTAATATTCTCTATCCAGTATTCACAAATATACAACTCAGAAATCATAAATATACTACATCCCAAAAAATATATATCCAAAGTTATACCCTCTCACCAAAAATACTATGCCAACAAACCCAACCTCGAGCTCGCTAAGCTCGATCACGCAGAGGTCCTAAAAAATATGAAATTCATATTGGGTGAGACACATCTCAATAAGTCGGAATAGATTAATACCAGTGTGTGGCTATCATGAGGTTTGTGTACAAAATATAATCATTATTGACAAAATAATCCACAATTATGGAATCATTCTCTGTCCCTACCTACACACATGTAGTGTATTTTATTAATGAGAGTTTCCCAAGGATTTGGGTGATAAACCACCCATACAAGTATCACCCCTTTGCTCTGATACCTAATGCAACCAGGTATGGCTACAACTGAAGCTCATCAGGGCACTCACCTTACTCAGTAAGCCCTCGGGTGGATAGTTTATCCCACAAATGTTTACAGGTAGAAGTCCCCAATGATATGGAAGATTACCCACCCATACAAATAGCTTGTCTCTATTCTGATACGTTATGCAGTCTAGTATGACTACATCTGATACTTATCAGAACACTCGCCTTTTTCAACAAGCCCTCAAGTGAAGAGTATACTTCACCCCAAATATAAATAATTCTACAATACATATATATATATATATATATATATATATATATATATACATATATAGTGCATTATTCCTTTTACTTTGTATCTATTATCTCTGTAATTCTCATCTTTTTATAATCTCGGTTTTCTCATTCCTCGGTATTTTGCATCACATAAATCTCACTTCCACATCATTGGGGGTTACGTATCACCGTCCCTCGAGACCTTTCTCAATAATCGTCATCCGGGCGTTACGTTTCACCGTCCCCTAGGACCCTTTTTGTAATTTGTATTCACAATCACTGTTCTCATATTATACGTTGGTTAAATTTACAATTATGCATTTAGAACTCACTGCCAGATGGATAAACACTGTCATGCTTCCCCCTCATGACGGTTTGTGCACCCGAAGGCTGGACTTCACCCTGGTCGGCCCACCAAAGTTAAATCAACACCACATTCTACAGTCTGTAAGTCCGATTGACTTTCCCACACTGGTCCGAACTCCAGGGGGAACTCTACCCTACACAGCACAATCGACTATCCCATCTCCACACTCTCTCTAAGACGTGTGGGTGCACTAATCTTTGCCAAAAATCATACGCAACAGTATTGTACCTCACTATGGTCGACCGGAGTTCTCAAATCATAAATTGCAATTTAACATTCACATTCAGCTCTGATTAACAATACACATGCAAATAATCCCAATATATTTCAGTATTTCTAACATGTCATACATATATATATCACACCTCAACTCAGTATTTTTCATTTTAGTCATGCAACAGATTTCAAATAATACGCATAATTATATCTCATTAAAACAGTAAGCCAACCCATATTCATCATCAGTTTTACTGAAAACACACATTTAATCATCTCCACAATTTCTAGAAAACTCATTACTTTAATCGTTCCATTTTCACAAATAATAACTAATATCACAACCCCAAGTTCAAAAACATCATAGTTCAAACGGTTGGCTTTTTCAAAATTTGCATGATAATTATATTAATAAACACATAAGTTTTCCATTTTAACTAGTAAAAATTCACAAAAGTACTGGCTTAATCAATTACCCTTACCTGGTTTTTAGAAACTACGCCTACAGGGATCCCGAAATTATACCTGTGGCGCTCACCCGAACCCTAAATTCATAAATCCTAATTTATCAATTCCACCCTAAATAAAATACTATTTTAACAATTCCTAGGACCATAAATTCCAAACAAACAATTAAACTCCAAAAAATAACCAATTTTATTAATTCCCTAAATCTCACTCTCGCTTTGGAGTGGTGCTTAGGACCCCCAAATTGATAATTTGCTCCGACCAAAATGTCAACAATCGAGACTAGGACCCCATGGTAGTGTCTGATCGTCGATTTAGTTGAAGATCTAAAGAGAAATTGAGGAAAGAGAGGGAGTATACCTTACCCCAAGAGTGGTGCTTACGTCGCTCTTACGACAAATTCTCTGGTAGAAATGTCGGTGGCAGAGATAGGAACCCAACGGTATTTTCCATTCCCCGATCGGTCGAGTATTTGCGAGAAAATGACGAGAGAGAAACGAAAAGATGTAGGAGAGAGATAGAGGAGACGGACGGAGAGAGAGAGAGGTAGAGGAGACGGATGGAGAGAGAGAGCTAAGCTCTCTGTAACTTTAAAAAAAAAAAAACTTTCCTTTCCTAAAGGATCTAAGATCCTTCAGGTTATAAGGATACATATATTACATATTATAATATTACATTATTATATTATATTATATTATATTATTATATTATTTAATTAATTTTGATTTTAATTTAATTTATTTTTTTACACTTCAATGCACATTATTTTCTAGTACGTTACAATGATTATCTCAAAATATTAGCTCAAGAGATATTTGAAGTATAAGCTTGTTAAAATAATTTTATCACAATCAAAATACAAGCCTCGAAGTCTTGCAATACAAATGTCAAGGCACACAAACTTCAAAGTTTTCCCCACACAATGAAGTTATTAAATAAACCGGGGAGAAAAACTTAGACAAAAATTCTCAATAGAAAATCAATGTATCAACAAACCAATGAGAGTTTGAGCAAGTAGAATCAATGTAAAATCACTCAAGGCACTCTCACCAAACTAGATTTTGCAAAGGAATAACAATGGGGAGTGAGTTTCGGTCATCTGAGCCATAGGTTCGGTCACCCGAACAGACACATAAGAAAAAGTGAATTTTCCATGTTCGAGTGCCTGAAAATAAGTTCGGTCTGCTGACCAAGGCGATTTTCCAAAATGTTCGTGGTTTGGTCACCTGGACTTAAGTTCGGTCGCCCGAGAGTATTTTGAACATGAAGTTCGGGCGCCCGGGTTGTTGAAAAAGTCTGGTTTAAATATTCAGTCAACCGAGAACATTACGCTCTTTTTAGTTTGGTCTCCCGAAGTCAAGTCAACACGTTGACTTGCCTACGTTCAGTTGACCGAGGCATTTTCAACACCAAGGTTCGGTGGCCCGAATCCTTAATATTTTACCACCTAAGTCTTGAAAAATGATTTCCCCTGATAGTGTATATGATAATGGGGCTAAACCTAAGTGCTAGTATAAGGACTTAGGGTCTTTTCTAAGGCCTTTTTGAGTTTATGGTTCTTATATGCATGATATGCATCAATTATTACAAACTTTGGCTTAATTAGATACAAACCCAAATTGAATGAAATATAAAATACAAAGAGAATAAACATTTTGGGTATTCATCTTCTTCAAGACCATATGTACCATATGATACTACCAATTGATCTTGCACACAAACTTGGCAAACATTAAATATCAAAACATTTTTCATTATCAAAACGGAATATGACCTATAAGGTCAACACTATCTCCTATTTTTCTAACATCTACTACATTATTTTTTAGGTCTTTGTCTAACAATGATTCTAGCCACATTTTTATGCTTCTTTTTTCTAGTGTACCTAAGTTTAAATCTCGATTTTTAATTTCTCTAACTTTCTCCCCTACTAATTTTGTCTCTTAAAAGAAAATTAAGTTAATTTTCCTTCTAATATTTTTTTCACTATTTCCATGCTTTTACTTGTAAAAGCCCCTACATTCCAAGTTTTATAAACTAATTTTAATTTCTTATACTAACTTCCTAACCCTCTCCCTTCTATATTGATTCACTCTATTCCCTTGGCCTAGGTGGATTTGGTAAGGATCATAATATACAAAATCTGACAAGTTTTATGTTGGCTATCAGCTACCTAACCCAACCCTACTTCTTTATTCAGGCTTGGGACTAACTTTGTGTACAAAGATCAATTGTGTTACACAATCAAAGTGCAAGTTCAAGCTTTCTTCTTGTATTTTTGGATGTAAGGTTATTTCACATAGACACTAAAACAAAAACTAAAACCCTACACAAGCTACCTTGAGCAAACTAAACATAAAACAAAACTAATATACACTAAAAAGTCTAGTATATGTCTAGTCCATAATTTTTTAAAGCACACCATACAACCAATAGAAACTACACTAAAATCACAATGCACTTAAAAAAATAAAATCTAAAGTTTTTCTAATAGTAGTTTGCATATACTCTACTCCCTTCAATCTATTTGGGATCTACTAGACCTCTCCAATTCAATTGAAAGTCATTAACATCTTATTTGTGCATTTGAAGTTGAATAGGTGCTTTAATATTCTTCTATTTTAATTTTAGAAGTCACTTGAAAGAAGACATATGACTCATTTGAACTAAATTTATAACCTACTTGACCTAGTTTATGAGTAGCCTAAATCACATCCAAGTGCAGGTGGCCTCCTCCAATCTCATGAAATTCATTTGGAAACATCCATGACCTTGTGTACAACTCATTCGAACTATTATTATAAATTATCTTAAACTCATTCAAGCATAGAAAGCCCTCTTCAATTCATTTAGACTTATTAGAACCTTACAAAACCCTTTTTGTTTTATTTGGAAGTGAACTCAGGCCTATTAATTTGGTTTTACAACTAATTAAGCAAGGGCAGTCCATTTTAATTTGATTGAAACTTATTTAGCGCCTATCAAAAACTTCTCCTATGCACTTAGATGTGAATTGGGATACTATCATTACACAACTTTAAAATACTTGATTTAGGATTCCACCAAATTGATTTCACCAAAATTTGCAAGTTGAGTAGAACATAAAAAATAAAAAAATAAAATAAAATACATTGTCCCCTTATTCGCTCTCAGCACTTGAAAAATCAATTTCTTACCATCTTCACCTGCTTTTTTTTTTTTTTTTCTCCCATTACTAAATAGATTGGAACTATTTTGTAGACTCGACAAACATTTAAAAGAACCCCATTTTTAAAATATAGCGAGACGAAATGAGAGAGTTGATCATCATTTACCTGGTAACTTGTAACCCCTCTCTAATATGTCTTATATGCATGAAATCATCCTGTAAAAATTTCCTTTCCCTATTATTCTATTTTTGAAAAAGAAAACTTACTCTTTATTCCCTCTTAAAAGGATGGTGCAAACAACAGCAGTAGGATCTTACAAATAACTGATACAAACACATCTGGGTGGCTGAATAATCCATGATGCATTCAAGCCCACAATGTCCCATTCAGGGGGACAAAAAGGAAAAGACTAAAAAAAAATCATCTGAATGGCTTCAGTGACTGATTAGTCATTTTGCATTACAAGAGATGTGAAGATCAAACATGGGATCAATAAAAAACAAAAACAAAATAACAACAAAAAACAGATGGCCACTTGCATCGAAACAAAGGAAAATCCAGTAACAACTCACTGTGTTCTGTATCCTATTTGTTTCAATTGTTTCACCTTCTTAAAATCTGGGATGTGGTAATTCTTTTCCGCCTCCCAAGCGAGTTGGGACATACAATTAAATGACGACTTTGCACCTTTCTCGTCTGTCACTTCCCAGGGAAATGGAATACGGACTTCATAAATACCTTTCTGTGGCGAGCAGAGACGCATGTCAAAACCTAACCTATCAACCCATATCATCCGAGCTTCAGAGACCTGCACAGCAAGAAGCAATCTTAATAGGATACTAAATAAAAACACAATCAAAAAACAAATTTGTGGTCTGAGTTCTGCCATTTTCCAATAATATGATTCATAAGTAGAATCATGGTTTCACTTTTTTTTCACTGATATATCTTGTCTAACACTGAATGTATGAGTTACGGTGACTAACAAATGATTGTCAAAAATCAACAGCTACCTCTGTGCCCTTGTGATATACAGTCCTTATTTACTACTACAAGCCATATTCTTATTAACTACTGCAAGCCATGATCTTATTAACTACTACAAATTGTAAAAAATTGGCAAAATCTTGAAGAGACAAGGAGACTTTAATCAAAACAATACAGTTGTAGAACAAAGCATGTGCATAATCTTTCAGCCTGGTGTAACTTCAGAAAGATAAGAACGAAGTGTATCAAGTATAAACACAGTTAGACAACGCAATAATAGATTGTACCAACGCATAGGATCCCAAGGCTGACAATCACATAAAACTTGCTTTTATCAAGTCCAAGACCACACAGGCGATGTAACTGGTGATGCTACATGGCAAACTTTACCGTTCATTCAATATGCTAAATAGAACAAAATCCAACAAAATGCAAAAAATAATAATAAAATAAAACAAAAAAACAAAAATAAAACACAAGACCAAGAGGCCTGATTCAATTTTAAATGGCAGTCTAAAAAAGAAGAATAAAACAAGGGCCGTTAACCACCAAATTCCTGTAAACTGAGCAGGTACAACCATTTAACGTGCTCAAGGATAGTGATAGTTCAGTTTCACACATAAAAGGGACCTTTATCTTTTGGTTGTCAGGCCTTAAATATTCAGCCCTTCACAAACCCAGTTCAACACTACTATCCACTTTCATCATTCATTTTGCGTCCAATAAAACATGGTAAATAAAAACTAAAAATTGCAATATCAAGTCACTTCCCCAATATCTATTTCATACAAGTCACAAATATCAGCCACCTCAATGAAGTTTGTGACAAATTTAACTCAAATTTTGTGTGGGTTCTCTCCTAAGTTTTCAAGCCACAAAAGATAAAATAATCATAAGAGTTGACAAAGAACATTGTCTTTCCTTTTTTTTTTTTCTCTTTTACCACAAGTTGCCCCCCATTTGTAAAGAGAAATTATGTGCATCTAAAATCCCAACTATTAACTGTTGTGAATAAACTCGGATTTTGCACAGCGGAAATTAAATGCAGCAACAATGAAGAACAAATATGGAACACACACACACGCAGTATATATGAAAGCAAGAACAACAATGCAAAGAATTACATGGTTTGGCAATGCCTACATCCACAGGAGCAATCGGCAAAGCTTCACTATATAAGTATCAAAGAACACACACTACAATACATCGTACAATGATATTATCATCAAAATACAATCAAACTAGTGTATAAATAAAGTTCCCGTTGGAGGTTTTCCCCCAAATCCCAACCAACTTAACATTCATATTCAAATTTTGGATTCAGCCTCACTGCCTAAGACAAAACCGTCGACGGTTTCAGAGGCCCATCTACGGTTTGCTTCAACGAAAAGATACTGAGAGAAAATTTTCTGAGATTTCAGTCAAACCGTCGATGGTTTCCCCCAAATTGTTGATATTAACTATGTTCTCCTCTTTGTGTATGTCAACCACTCAAGAAATGAGCCACCAAACACAACAATCTCCACCTTGGCAAATTTCTACCCCTTAGGAGATCCTGAAAAACATAGCCCGATGCTCCACCTTGACCTTAGAACGTTAGGCTGGGTCTGTCTCCCTTCTAGCACTTGGAGCCATGAAGCAAGTCCAAGCAATGCTTGAACTTATCAGCAGTAACTGGTTTTGTCAAAATGTCCGCTGTGTTTTCAAATGTGAACCTTTTCCAATATAAGTTCACCTGAAGTAATCAATTCTCAAACCCTGTGGAACCTTACATCAATATGTTTGGTAGAGCATGGTACATCTGATTCTTCACCAAGCAAATGGCACTCTGACTGTCACAATGCAGCACAACTCCACCTTATTGTATACCCAGCTCCTTGACCAACTGGTAAGCCATGAGGCTTCTTTTTCAGTTTCTGCAAACTGCTATATATTCAAATTCAGTTGTAGACAATGTCACCAAGGACCTCCAACATATAGGTCCTCCCACAAGGGCAAAGACATAACTCATTGTAGGTCTTCCGTCATCCATATTTCTTCCATAATCAGCATCAACAAACCCCACAACTGATGGACTATCCTGTTGCTTGCCGAACATGATGCCATAACTAGAAGTACCCCACAAGTATCTAAAAATTCATTTGACAGTTTCCCAATGTTGTCTACCCGAATTAGAGAGAAACTTACTCACCACACTCACTGCATGTGCCAAGTCTGATCTTGTTCACACCATGGCATACATTAAACTCCCCACGGCGCTAGCATAGGAACCTTTGACATGTCCCGGATATCATCATCCGTACTTGGACATTTAGCAGCAGACAATTTAAAGTGACTCGTTAGAGGTGTACATACCAGTTTAGTATCAACCATTCTGAACCTTTCCAACACCTTCTCCACATAACCGCCTTGAGATAACCACAACATCCCTGCAGTTCTTTCCCAGCGAATTTCCATCCCAAGTATCTTCTTAGCTAGACCAAGATCCTTCATGTCAAACTATTTATGCAACAAATCCTTTAACTGATTTACCTCAGTTAAATCCTTCGCAGCTATTAACATGTCATCGACATACAATAATAAGAAAATAAAAGAACCATCATCAAACTTCTTCAAATACACGCAGCAGTCATATTCACATCTTCCGTAGCCTATCCTGATCATATATGAATCAAACCATTTGTACCATTGCCTCGGAAACTGTTTCACCTCGTAAAAAGACTTCTTCAACTTGCAAACTATATGCTCTTGCCTGGGTTCACTAAATCCCTCTAACTGTACCATATAAATTTGTTTCTCCAAGTCACCATGGAGAAATGTCGTCTTCATATCCATTTGTTCCAAATGCAGTTCATTATAAGCTACTAACCCCAACACTACCCTGATGGAAGTGTGTCGGACCAAAGGTGGATTTCATCATAATCTATTCCCTTTTTCTATGAGTACCACTTTGCCACTAACCATGCCTTGAATTTCTCTCCTTCTTTTTCTCAAATTACTTCCTTCTTCCTATATACCCATTTACAACCTATTGCTCTCTTCCCATTTGGAATCTCCACCAACTCCCAAGTTTGATTCTTATGCAGCGACTTCATTTCCTCAATCATAGCAGTCATCCACCTACTTTTCTCTTGGCCATGCTCTACCTCTTGAAAAGTAGTTGGATCATTGCAATTGGTAATGAAAGCATAAGATACCAACTCTTCAAACTCATACCTTGACAGTGGTCTGATAGTGCGTCTCGATCTCCGTATAGGAATATTGTCGACTTGCTGATTTCCCGAGCTAGAATTCCCTGCAACACAAGGACTAAGATCATTATCATTGCCCTGAAATTCTAACCCCACCTGCACAACATGTTCGTCTCTGCTCCAGTTTTTTGGCTCCTGTTTCCCTTCATCAAATTCTTTAGTATGCTTCACCATACCTTTCTCATCGAAAACTACATCCCTATTAATCACCACCTTATTTGCCATTGGAACTCACAGCTTGAACCCCTTCACATCCTTTTAATATTCCAAAAAGATGCAATGTCTAGACTTTGCGTCAAGTTTCAATCTCTCCTCACTAGACACGTGAACATATGCTGGACAACCGAATACCTTTAAACCGGAATAGTCTACCACATTTCCCGTCCATACCTATTCAGTCACTTTCCCCTCTAGTGATGCCCTTAGTGATCGGTTTACCAAGAAACAAGTCATACTAACTGCCTTGGCCCAGAAGTTCTTCAGAAGCCCTGCATTAAGCCCGAGACACCGAGCACTTTCAGCTGGAGTTCAATTCATCCTTTCAGCCACATCATTTTGTTGAGGTGTCTGGCGAACAGTGAAATGTCTCTTAATGCCCTGTTACTCACAAAACTCCATGAACCTAGAATTAGTGTACTCAGTCCCATTGTCTGATCTGAGGCATTTGATTCTCCTCCCAATCTGATTTTCCAATTCAACTTTCCAAAACTTAAACCTGACAAACGTATCAGACTTGTGTCGCATGAAGTATACTCAAACTTTCTGTGAGTAGTCGTCAACAAAACTCACAAAATAAACATGTCCCCCTCGAGATGCCACTCTAACAGACCCCCAAACATTAGAATGTATGTAATCAAGAATACCTTCCATCTTGTGAATAGCTGATTTGAATTGTGCCCTATTTTGCTTTCCAAGAACACAAAACTTGCAAAAATTCAGCTTACATGTTTTCATACCTTTCAAGAGTTTCCTCTTGTGAAGTTCTTTCATACCATGTTCACCCATATGCAGAATCTACGGCTGCAGTTTCACCTACAATAGTAGTTCCCTACAGTGTATAAATATTTTCATCTAACTTTTGCCCTTTCATCACTGTCAGATTACCTTTGCACACCTTCATAATCCCACTTTCGGACTTGTAATTAAATCCATTACAATCCAAAGTTCCAAGTGAAATGAGACTCTTCAGTAGGTCCGTATGTGTCTTACATTACTCAAGATTCTCATATCACTATCAAACATTTTAATTTTAACACTTCCTATGCCAATGATTTTATGAGACATCATTGCCCATAAGAACTAAACCTATATTTACCAACTTGTAAGTGCTGAACCACTCCTAATTTGGAGTCATATAGTAAGAACATGCCGAGTCTAGGATCCACGAGTCCGTGAGGCGATCCGACCCCGACGAAACTAAAAGTACATCACCATCACTGCAAACTAAATTTTCTTCTTGAACTACATTTGCTGATTTTGAAGTCCCTTCATGTTTTTCAGCGTTTCCTTTCTTCCAATCGGGACACTCCGATTTAATGTGCCCCTTTTTACCACACTTATAACACCGGATATCTTTTTTCTTCTTAGATTGAGTTTAGGACTTTTGACTCAATCCATTTCTAAATTTTCCTCTCCCACAATCATGGTTACCTTTCACCACAAGTCCTTCTCCGTGTGAATTTTCATCACAGACTTTCATCCTTTGATGAAACCCCAACAATGCACTTGTCACCTCTTTCAAATTTAGGATCTCTTTCCCCCATGTAAGAGTGGTAACCATGTTCTCATACGTCTGAGTTGCTAGCAAGGAAATCAGTAGCATCAACGCCTTATCATCCTCTCCAAATTTCACATCAACCCGCATTAAATCACTTATGATTTGATTAAATGCGTTAATGTGTTGGTTAAAGTTTGAACCCTTCACCATCTTAAACCAATAAATACATTGCTTAAGAAAAAGTTTGTTAGTAAGAGATTTGGACATGTACCGGCTTTCAAGCTTTTGCCAAACAGCCACAGGAGAATCTTCCTCCATGACATTATAAAGCACTTCATCAGCCAAACACAATCGTATTGTAGCAACGGCCTTTGCCTCTAATTCTTTCCAATTAGTCTCATCCATAATTTCCGGTTGAACACCATACAAGGCCTTCACCATCCCTTACTACACAAGCAAATCTTTCACTCTTCTCTGTCATAAACCAAAGTTTCTAGTTCCATCAAATTTGACAACGTCAAATTTTGCAGACGAAGTACCCGATGCCATAACAACAAGTGCTCCGATACCAATTGTTGTGAATAAACTCGGATTTTGCACAGCAGAAATTAAACACAGCAACAATGAAGAACAAATATGAAACACACACACGTAGTATATATGAAAGCAAGAACAACAACGCAAAGAATTACATGATTCGGCAATGCCTACATCCACGAAAGCAATCGACAAAGTTTCACTATATAAGTATCAAAGAACACACGCTACAATACATCTTACAATGATCTTATCTTCAAAATACACTCAGACTAGTGTATAAATAAAGTTTCCTTCGAAGGTTTCCCCCCAAATCCCAACCAAATTAACGTTTATATTCAAATTTTGAATTCAGCCTCGCTGCCCAGAACGAAATCGTCGACAGTTTTAGAGGCCCATCGATGATTTGCTTCGACGGAAAGATACCGAGAGCAGAATTTCTGAGATTTATGTCAAACCGTCGATGGTTTAGTGAAACCGTCGACGGTTTCCCCCAGATTGCTAATATTAACTATGTTCTCCTCCTTGTGTATGCCATCCACTCAAGAAATAAGCCACCAAACACAACATTAACAATATTGTTGCTTTTGGTTACTAAAATTAAAGCACCATTATGCTAAGCTGTAACCAATTACAAGCAAAGGGAATGCTAGGAGCAGCTGCAGTTAGTCTCTGTGTCTATACACACTAATAGGGCCACTTGACATTTTTCTTAAACATATATGAGGTACTCATTTAAAAGGTTTTTTTTATTTTCAAAAAAAATAAAAATAGAAAAGAAAGCTTATTGGGAATCAGAAACTAAAACAAGAGAGATGCAGCCATTGTCAAGTTTCATTTTTGGAAGAAATACCTAGCAAACCCATCATGCAGAGATTATATAAAGAAACTACATGGAGCTACAGCTCCTAGCATTCCTCTTCAAAGTGAAAATAATGACGAGATGAGAATAGAAAAAGAAGGGACAAAGCAATAGCAGACTCTTTTCTTGATAGCAAAAGAGATTTCATTGATACGAGGAGAATTTACAAAAAGGAGTAAAAGACTTCTCCCATCAAAATTCTGGAATGATACAGAAAACAAAAAACAAAAAACAAAAAAACAAAACAAAACAAAACAAAATTAATAAAACAAAAAATGGGGAAAAAAAACATAAAATTCAGAGGAGAAGAATCCTCCAGTCTCACTGAATATCCAAAAAATAACACCCTTAAAGCAACTGAACTCAACACACCGTAAAGAAGCCAGGTAATGATTCTTCTCTCAAACTAGCTGCCAATTCAATTTTCTTCCTAAAAAAAATATGTGCATCACACGCCAACCATAATCTCCACAAGTACTGCAAAGATACCACACTTCCACAATGTCATCCTCTCCTTCCTTCTACAAAAAACCTCAAAAGAAATTGACAACTACTCCTCCACCAACGCCGGACAGACTCAAGGTTCTCCTATCACGCTGGACAAAGAAAAAGCAGGCTACCACCATACTGAGAAAGAAGTGAAACAACACATGCTTATATGAAGGCCAAAGCATGAGTAGGACCCTGCAAACCACTCCCATGTTGATGCATAAATTGGACTGCAGCTCGTTTTTATAAAATGGAGTAAAAATTTTCCTGTCAAAAAGCGATAAATAGAGCGGACTAACAATTGTTCAAAGTCTCTCAAAAACAGTAACATGACTGCTAGGAACTTCAAGTCTTCAAAGAGAGCATGATACCACGTCTGAACAAATGATCAACTTTGGACCCAAGTGATCATTTTTCAGAAAGAATAGCTAAAAACCATTGCTACAAACTCCTTACGGAGTAAAAACCATTGCTACAAACTCCTTACGGAGGACTAATATGACTGTAATGATCAAATCTTCTACATTCTAAATGAACCTACAAAATTTCTATGTGCATAAATGCAGGCATGGCTTTGAAAGTTGAATGACAAGCATACCCACACATTGATCGTGTGTATATACTAGTCAAAATACACATGCATTGCAGGTGAATATATTATGTACAACACACACACATCTACGGCTTCAAAAGAATCAAGTCATCTGTGAACAGCTCAGCTCAGCTCAGCATGTTATGGACTCATTCGGGCTCACCCTTTGCATAAACAAGTTATGCCTAATTATGAGGTTCATTTATTAAACAATCCAAACCCAATCAAGGCTGAACTCGGTTCATTTAAGCTCATTAATTGTTTGTTTACAAGCTTGCTTGAGACTAATTAATAGACTTGGTTTGGCTCATTTAGAAGCTCATTTGTGAGCCCATTCAGAGCCCCGAAGGGAGTGAGGGAAAAAATGTCAATTTGCAGCCCAATTAAGAGTGCAAATGATCTGAGTCGTTCACGAATGACGCAATGTTCAGTTTGTGTATGTTCGTAAATAGGCTCATTGGGTGTTCATGAACAAGTTCATTTGAGTATTCATGAGCAGGCTCATTTGTGTTTATGAACGTACTCCAAATAGGCTTGTAACTATGTGCTCATGCCTCACACATAATTGGCCCATTATTCGCCCATCTTATATCAAATTAATCATTAGATAATAAGAAAGCTTAAACATAATTTCTAGGCTCATTTAATAACCTTCTTAGAGTTCTTTAAAAAGGATTTTTAAGTTTTTTTAAAAACATCTAATATCCTTAGTTTTGTGAGTTTTCTTTCACTTAAAATTTGTATAATGATATTTTTTTTTTTTTACAAATTGTTTGTATTTAATACCTTAAATTAAAAATATAAATTTATATGTGTTATTAAATTTATTAAATAAGCTTGTTTGTGCATTAAAATAATCTAAAATCTTGGCAGTGATCTCAAGCTAGGTGATGCAGGGGCAGCATCAAGGTTCTGCAGCCATGGGAGAGATTAGAAGAAATAGAAGAGAGGAAGGAAGGGGAAGGGAGGAGAGAGGAGATACCAGGGGAGAACTCATGTTCCATCAACAATTCAAATTCATCAACAAATGCCTACATCATGGCTTTCACACACTATTAATAAGAAAGCCTATAAACACATGAAGTTACACACATACCCCTAAAACTACATTGCATTACAAACATACCCCTAGAATACACAATTACTACAAACAAGCCCCCAACATAAATAATCCTAATACAAGCAAACTACACACACATACTTAAACAACTAACTAACTAAGCATATTTGGGTTTCGGACCCAATAAACCATTCACCCTATTCTTTGACATAGGCCTCCTAATTGGGTCGAAATGGTCCATCCAAATAGCTGCTTCTCGTCCTACATCACTGGGTTAATGCTTTAATGAACTTGAACAAGTATATTGAAGCCGTGTTTAACTTGGCTTAAGCATGAGCTTGATTTTTTTAGAAATTTTATGAACAAGCTTGAACATAGTAATCACTCGTTCGTAATTTATCAAAATGATTTTATCCTTCATCGATGTCACACAAGGACATATGGCTCCATTTGGTAATTGGTGCTTGCTTTCAAAGTCAGAAGTGATGAACAAGACTATGCCACCAAGTACAAGCAAGGCCCTTAGCAACAAAGAACAGCCATACCAACCTTTTCTTCCAGGCACACACTACAATAAGTAAAGGTGCTTTCAATTTGGTTGAACCAATCAAATAGTAGCTCCAGGTCAGCCTCTCTTGAACAAAGGCAAAGCAACCCTGATTAAATAATCCACTGCCCTTCTTTTTGATTTGGAAAATAAGGGACCAAAAAGTAGAAATTGTAGACTAGAGAGAATTGAACTTCTGCTCAAACTTGAAGAAGTTTGATTTTAGAAAGTAGCAATTGAGATTAAGAGAAGATGCCTAGGCAGTCAATTCCTGGATTGCTTTTCTTCTTGTTCTCAATTCATACATTTGAGTTTGTTTGCAAGTGACGGAATCAAATTGGTCCCTTGTCACCATCTTTCTTCTCTGGTTATCCTTTTTTTTTTTTTCTGCTGAATCCATCCTGTCAGGCTGAACCAATTCAGTATGGTCAGCTGGATCATTTCTCAGCCAACCTGAATGAACCCACGTTTCTGGATCCTTTAAGAACTTTGTTGAAAGGCAATTTTTTAAGTTGCCCTAAGTTGACAGCAGGGCAGATTAGCAAGAAACAGCAAGGTAGCCTCAACAAACAGCAACGAAAATAAAGATACTGCCTCAACCAAGGCTCATTGAAAGCATTGAATAACTCATGAGAATCACCTGTGGTGTGAATTGAAGGCAGTGAAGCTTGGGGATGAACTCAACAGCAGTGACCCCATAGGGCTTCAATCCAGCAACTGATTAGGATGCTTTGGCAGCAATGGCGTAGCATGATGGAGACTGAAGCATCGAAGTGGAAGCTTGACTGCCCAGAAAAGCTCTGATTCGGTGAGTGAGGCTCATCAGCAGCAAAGACGAAAGTTGCCAACTTGTGTGGTTTGATTCTGGTGACAGAGAAGTTCCCATGAAGTTACTAAAGACAGTTACAGAAACTCCTTGCACTTGATCGGATGCCGACAGAAACAATTAACCACTGTTAATCAACAGAGATGGAAGGTGTTCTATCCGGAAAAGTTGGATAGATTCTAGTAGGGTGCAACTCTCTGAAAGGATCTCCAATGTACTGCGTGATTCAGATGTGAAAATCAAAAAGGTCGGATCTGATTTGGACTGCACGCTTTTTTTCTTTTTAATGATTCCTGCTTTCATGAAAGATGGGTCAAGTGGAGATGGCGAGGCAGTGGCAGAGGCAGTGATGCAAGGCAATAAAATCATGAACCCTACACATTTAAGTAAAAACTCACAGATAACCCTGTCAAACACGGACAATCGTGGCAACTTGAGTTGAAATTGCAAACCTTGTCAAAACCCTGACTATGGTATCAAATCAGAGTCTACTCTAATGAGGTCACTAGCTCCCATGGAAACCCATGCCACCAACAATGGCTACACTAGAAATTAAATAGATGTCTTTGTAAGCCATGGAAAAAAGTTATAATGGACACCGGAGACTCCATGGTTCTCAACACGCATAGTAACTCATGTCTCCCACATCAGCAACACAAGGAATTATAAACCCATATTCCTATGCATAAAAGATATAGGAGAACAATTAAGAAGGAAACTCAGAATAAATGAGATTTTGAGGGTTATTCTGGTATTTATGCAATAGGAAAGAAAGGCATGGCAACTCCAATATTCTAATCACCATTCCATTAAACAAGAAAATCAACATTCCGCCTCAAATGCAGTTCTGCCCTTATATATAGACGATGGAATGGGAATTGAAACTTGAATTTCAATTCCATTTTGGCCTTGATTCCATGAACCACATGCCATGGTAACTTCGATTCTAAAAAGCTTTTTTCATCTAATAAAAAGGCTACAAATAACAAAAATGTAAACATATCCATTATATTTTTTTAGGATAAAGGAAACAAATTAGCACCAACAATTCATTTGATAAGGCTTTCTAAGGAGTATTAGGATTTTGGGGCATTTTTGGGCCTCCCCATCCAGAAGTACTTTTCCATAGTATACATCTGCGCATGCGCACACACGTGCAAGTAGAGTAAATGTAGCATTTCGAATCCATTTGAACTAGATGTTAAACATAGACAAATATTAAAAAATAAAAATAAAATAAAAGTAAAATAAAAAATAAAAAAATTTGAAAAAATTATTTTATTAATGTAAAGAATTAAATTAGCAGAAGAGTGAGTAAATGCCATACAGGTTTGCTTAATAATGAAATATATTTATTATCTTATATGTTGGATTTGCATTAGATGAAGTCCAAAATCCCTTTGTGCATGGAATTCACATTTCTTATAATTACAATCTTAACACTGATGGACATTATATTGTACAAGAATCCCTTCATTGCAAGGAATCAAACTAACCACAATTAGAGACATGAGAAGAGTTCACTTAGGATTGAATTAAACTCAAAAAACAAAGTCAATGATATTTTTGTTTAAACAAATGCATCATGGGTAAGACATGTCAATTTATGTCAATTATGATTAGACCCCTTTCATGTCAAGACAAAGTTATCGGTTCATTTTCAAATCAAATATTTTTCACTACTTTATATACTAGGATTGAGCAAATGCTATGCATGTGAATATATCACATTCTACACAATCTAAAAATATTTTCAAGTTTAAATTATTTTGAAAATATGAGTGGTTGTGAATAGTTTTAAAGTGCTACAATGGTGATTTTAAGCAGAGTTAAATTGTTACTATTTTCTCCTCATACTTAGTGGTCAAAAATCATAAAAGAGGAACATTTCATGATACTTCAATAGAACAATTAAAAGAGAGAAAAAAGGAGAGACCAAAAGGGCATTGTCTTTCTAAGATGGTATAGATTGTATATGAGTTGCACATGAGTTTCATATAAAGGAATATTTTCCATGGAGTAAGAGCAAGTTGAGCTTCACTAAAATAATCCCCAACTTGGACTGGCAACCCCTTGGCGCCTCTTATTTGCACTTTTACCTATTTACCAATAATCAAAGAAGCTGATAAACAGCACTTAGAGATAAAATAAAAATAAATAAAATAGTATAATATAATAGATAATCAAATTAACTGCAGAAAAAATTAATAAAAAATTTGCCAATGCTAAGTGTTTTTCTCGGATGGAATCATTTTTCTACCTTATATTTGGATGCAGATTAGACAAATATCAATAACTAATTTAAATATGTGTAAATGACGATGAAATCTCAACCCTTGAATGAAATATAAATTTATCACAGGATTATGACAAATGAAAATTTGCTGCTTGAGAATACTTCAAGGAATCAAATTAGCCAAAAAATAAGAATACAGTAAGATTTTCTTTAAGGCTAAATTGCATTTATTTTCTAATTGGTTAGATATGGATTAGATAAATTTGGAGATTAAAACAAATGCTTTCTAGCTTTGATGTGGATTAGGTGCACTTTTAGCACAAAGTGGAAGTTTTTTTCTTTTTCTTTTTCTTTTTTCTGGACAGAAAAAAGACAGTTTTATTAAAACTGAGAAATTGAGTACATGGTTTGGAGGACAAGGAGTCCTCCCCAACCAGCTAGAAAAGCCGAGAAACTATAAACAGCGAGGAATACCAAATGAGGGAGAAAAAGAAAACAAAATACAAAACAAAAATCCATTACAAGAGAGCTGCCTTCCAATCTCTAGCAAAGTCAGACAGCAAAAGATCCCTAAAGAAACCCATGGAGTGCACCCACACAAAGGCTAGGAAAGTTGCTCTATCCCATTAAAGCCATGAGCAGGTTGATTGACTCCTAAAAATCCTAGCGTTCCTCTCTATCCCCAAGGTCCAAAGAATGGAAAAAACAGCCGCACACCATATACCTCTGCCATTCCTGTTCTTTCTAAAACCCATGAAATTAACCAAAAGAAAGTCTCTCACCTTTCCCGGACCCGCCCACTCTTCCCCTACTAGAGAGAAGAGGGCATTCCAAAGCTGCGATGCCACCTTGCAATGCAAAAAAACATGGGCAATGGACTGAATCGACTCATTGTTTTCACAGCACATAAAGCAAATATTAGGACTAAGAGCCTTAGGGTCTTCTCCTCTGAAGCATCATGTGTGTTAATTCTTTCTAGAATCATGGTCCAAGACAAAAGCCGAATCTTTCCTAGCAACCAAGGTCTTAAATTTCTATTTCCACTAAAATTTCAAAGCTCCAAAAGTACAAAAATTTGTATGGAAATCACAATTTCAACATCAATTTCAGTTTCAAAAACCAAAAACAAAAACAAAAAAACAATGGAAATTAGTAGTAAAGCATGGAATTCTTTTATGAAACTTTAGAAACGCTTAATAGACATGATAATGTAAGTTCTAGGACTAATATATTATAAATTAAATACATTAATATTACATATGAGGTGCTATAGTTGTAATATAATATGTCTACTAAACATATTAGATTAATATAAATGAAATATATAAATCGGTTAAATATTATTTACTAAACAAATAATGATTATTTTTTTAGACAATAATGGTTAAAATAAAATGTTGTTGAAAGTTTAATTTTTCATATAATTTAAAAGCCCTTGTGATAATCTTTTGTTTCAATAAGAAAAAGATAAATTAAGAGAGAAATTTCAGCTTGCGTCTAAATTTCACACTTGAATTCCAAGGAAATTTCATTCTATAGTAAAAATTTTGACAAGTGTTGGCTAAAATTTTGAGATTTCAATAAATTTTGGATGATTCCCTGAAATTTCAATGGAAATTATGCAAGACAAAAATCGAGTGTCATTTCGATTTTGAGGGACACAGAAAGTGGAAATTTCGATAATTTCGTGGAAATGTAAAACTATGTTGGCATCTTAGCCCTCCAAAGAAAGCAGTTCCAAGGAAAAGGGGTATAAGTTTTTAGAAGATGAGATGGAAATGATTTAGAAGTAAATATACTTGAAGAAGAGGAAAGAGCCAACTAGCTACCTAAGAGACAAATTTCCAAGGACATGCGTGAGAAATGATGTTGTTACTCCTCATCTCCTACCCATTTTTTTTTTATCTCATACTTACTCTTTATTACCTTATGCCAAAGGGATTTAGTTTCTAGAGGGAACCTCCAAAGCCATTTACCTACAAAAGAAGATGTTCTTAGATGCCACATTCCCAATACATAGCCCCTCCCAACTTCCAACTTAGGTTTGCTAACAATATCCTAGCTAATAGGATGGTCATGCCTACCCTCCCTAGGACCCAACCAAAGGAAATAAAGCATCAATCTCTTTAAGGATTTGGTGACTAGAGAGGACTTTAAACAAATAGAGATAATAAATTGAGATATTTGAGAGAGAAGCAATAATGAGAGTGGCATGGCCCCCAAAATAAGCCCTCTTCCATCCCTCCAATCTCCTAGCCACCTTTTCCACAGGATCCTAGAAGGCCTCAAAATTTGGGTTACCTCCAAGTGGATAAGTTAGGGACCACTAAATGGATTCACAACCTGCACTCAATTTGAAATTTTAAACAATCCTCTCACCCATGTTGATGCCAACTATACCGCTCTTGGACAAGTTGATCTTAAGAACCAAGATCTTCTCAAAGGTTTTGAGCAATAGAATAGCTTTCCTGAACTTTGCTAGGACTGTGCTCAAGGAATAACAGAGTGTCATAAGCAAGCTGGAGGTGCAATATATTCACTTCCACCCTCCCCACACACAAGTCTCTAATCAACCCCCCCAAGCTTAAGCATGAAAACATAGCTTACTAAGGGTATCAACAACTACTTTGAACAGGAAAGGGGATAGATGGTCCCATTGTTTAAGACCCCTAGAAACCCTGAACCAGTCTCTTGGTTGACCATTGACAATAACAGACATATGGGACAAAGTGAGACTACCCTTGAGGCCTCGATCGACTTTCTCCCCAAATCCCCAAAACCTTTTCACTCATCACCCTATTTAGAAAGCCCCAGTTGATCCTAACATAGGCTTTCTCAAAATCCACTTTAAAAAGAATACCCTCTCTGCCCCTCCTCTTCACACCCTCTACCACCTCGTTGGCCACCACCGCATTTCTAAGATATGTCTATCATGGATAAATGTTGATTAAGCCCAGGTGATAGTTTCCCCTAGGACAATTTTGAGCTTATTAGTGAGGATTTTAGACAGCACTTTATAAAGGCTATTAACAAGGCTAAATGGTCTAAAGTCCCCAAATTTTATAGTTCCGTCCATCTTAGATATAAAGGTAACAAAAGTGGAATTAGCACTAGTGTTCAGCACACCCTTATAATGAAATTTCTCAAAAAATTTAAGGATATCCATTCAAACATGCCCTAATTTTCTTGAAAGAAAGCCATTGAAAAACCATCCAGGCTGGGGAGGGGGGGGGGGGGGGGGCGCTTGTCTCTGCTCATGTTAAAAGTCATTTTTCTAATTTCCTCAAACTCAAAATGTCTTTCTATCCACAGAGCAGAGTTCTCCTTAATGAGACTCCAATCAAAGCCTTCCACCATCAGCCTGTTTGGAATTTCCTTAAAAAAAATAAAGGAATTTCTAGAAATTAATGATATCGACCCCTATTTGGTCTTTACCCCTCACCACTTGAACTAAGTCCAAAATCAACTCCTTGATGTAACTTTTCCTCCTCCTCCTGTTTACAACCTTATAATCCCCCTCCTTTAGCCCATTTCACCCCCTAAATTTTTAAAACCAATTTATAACTCATTCCTAAGCTTAACCTCCCTACACCTATCCTCTTCCTCAAGAAGACCACACTCATCTAACTAGACTAATGCAGCAATCTCAAAAAGGATCCCATTTTTAGTAGCTGTGACATTCCCAAAAGTCTCCGTATTCCAAACTTTCAGCTTGGATTTAAGGAATTTCAGCTTCTTCAAGAATTTAAAACCCTTTCAGCCTCCACCCGACACCCACTCTACCAACTTCAGTCATTCCCTCGAAAGGAAGGATGAGTTAACCACATGATCTCAGAATGGAAAGGAGCATGCCCCTGTTACATAGGGTTGGATTCTAAAAGGATAGTGGTTAGATGGGGGCCTAGGGAGGATTTTCTGAACAAGATGAGGGAAAGCATCCTCCCACTCATAAACAAACAAAAATCTATCAATATGAGACCTAGCCCTGCTATCCCCTAAAGCACCCCCAGGAGAAACATCCATTATCAATGGGATATCCCTAAGCCCACACCCCTAGATAAAATAGTCAAACTTCCTCATGGTTGCAGACGCCCTAGAACTCCCTAGGATTTGTCTAGAACTGCAAACCACATTGAAAACACACACCACCCCCCCCCCCCCCCCGCCCCCCAATTACCCAATAAAGATTACACAATCTAAAAATGTCCCCTAACTCCTCATAGAGTTGGGTCCTCAAAGAAGCAACATTCGGCCTATACACCAAAGTAAACCACCACTCCCCTACACCTCTAATATCAAGGAGAACAAACAGGGAAAAGGATTCCTCAAAAACTTCCTTAATGGACGCTACTCTAGAATCCTACATGATAATCTGACCTCCAGGCAACCACAATGAAGGAAGACAACCCAGTCTCTATTTCTAATGTCCCAAAGACTTCTTGTCTGGAATGAATCCACATCCTTCGGCTTAATTTCCTGAAGGAATAAAATGTCAAGACTGGATTTAGATATGAGTCCCTTAACCACTCTTCTTTTAACCCCAACTACCTAGACTTCTCACTTTCCAAGAAAGGAGCTTCATTTTGTATGCAAGAGGCCCTAGCTAGAATTCCACCCATATCATACTTTACTGAAGATGCCAGCCTCCCTAGCTCCTACCACAGTTTCTTAGCCTTCTTTCTATTCCCTCCATATTCCTAAGTCTGATTCTTTCCCCTCCTCAAGTAAACAAAAGCTAGGTCCAACTCATCCAGGAGAGCCTAGGCAGCTAGTTTATCGCTCTCATCCTCTAATAGGTCCAAGGAAGAAGAAAAACCCCCCTCCAAAGGATCCCTAATGCAATGAGGCACATTCAAGTCATTATGAGATACAAACAGAACAAGTTGGTTACTCTTAGCAACGGCAGGTCTATCTTGTGTGTCCTCCAGAGCTTTGTGACTCAGACCGCAAGAGCTCAACTTAGGAAAGGTATTAGGTTACCTCGCTCTTCCTATGGAGACAGTCAATAAGGAGCCCTTCATTGTCTGAAGATAAAGGACTGAATTCATCTTCTTTGTCCTCTGAAGCTTCACCCTATGATATGGCAATTTGTTTGCCCTTATTTTGATCAGATCTCCCCTCCTATCCAAGCCCTGAATCTCCTACAGGTATCCAAAAGTCTCAGTAACCCCTCCTCCTTTCATCTTGTATTAGTTGATTGCAAGGAAAATTTCCCCCCTCGATCTCTGTCTATGGAATTAGAATTTTCACTCAAGGGAGTCAATTACCGGCCTCATTTGAGGGCCTCCTTATAGGAGCGAAACTTGCAATGATCAGCTCCATCTTCATATTTAGGCTTGGGCCTACGATCAACTGCTTTATGGACACTGTTGTTTTCCATTAGAACAGGCCCAGCTTCTTGCAGCCTGCAAGCTCAAACTGCTCGGTTGGAAGCAGTGAAGCACCCTTATGCTTGCTCAAAAGGCCCATCACTTGAATTTGATCTTCATTCATATTGAGCTCTTCCCTGATAAGGATTCCCCAACCCCTGAATGTTTCCCCTAAAAAGCCAGCTTTCACAAATTAGAATTTCTCTTCAGTTATTCTAATAAATTCCTAAATTCCTTCACTGAATACCCTGTGGTGCAATCTTGAAAACACAGATTTTCGTTCGTGGAATGTTGAAAATTACCAATGTTAACAGAACCACAATCAAGACATCTCAAATGTTGAACTGTATTGCCTCTTACTCTACCTCTGAGCACACTCCTGGTAGCTTTCCAAAAAGCTCTCCAGCCCAAAGCCTCCTCTCCATATGGTATGCACATCGTACTCAAAATCCCTTTGTGTGGGATTTTCTCCAGCAAAATTGATCCCCAAAGCAGTTGACCCTCAACCAGAGCAAGAGAATGTAACTTGGGGCTCTGTGGGAGAACCATGGACTCTTTGGATTCTCACCCACGGGTCTAGGATCTTCAAGAAGAGAAAATGATAAAGCTCATGTTCCAGCCAGCTAAGACCATCTTCTGAAATTGTTATTGCAAATCTTCGTAATCTGATCTTCTCAACAATATGCAAGACTCTGCCATTCTCCTTAGAAAAGAATCGGTTCTTATGGATCAAAATGGTGGATCCATTCAGGATCCGAAGAGGCAGCAGAGCTGAGGTCAGGGTATTAAATTTTTTGAGGAAGATGAAGTGAGGAAGAGAAGAAAGATACAACAAGGAATGAAGGTTAGGGTTTTTGAAAAGGCTTCAGATTTTCAGTGGAGATTGCAGGACTCTGTAAAGATTAGACTTTTTCAAGAGGATTCAGATTTTCAGTGAAGATCACAGGACTAGTAAAATTTTTGCATGAAGATAAGAGGGTGAATGGAAGAAATGAGGTTAGACAAAGATTCAGAGAGAGATAAAGATTAGAGATCCAGGGAGAAACCGCCATGATCATCGCTAGCTTGAAAATGACAGAAGAAGGCATCGGATGCTCGCGAGCCATCATGTGCTCAATTTTATTAGCACAATGTTAAAGATTTTGATAGACTTTACTAAAAAGTCACAAGAATACGCATGTGCGCATGCATGCACAGACACATAAAAGAAATTTAGTTCATAGTCCATACTATTCATGCTATTTTATACCTCATTTTTTCTTGCATTCATACCGAAAAGAATTTCCTAGCTTATTTCATCTCTCATAAATGTTATAAAAAGGTTGATAAAGCTTGATATACATTGTTGACCCACAACCTAGAACTTTAAGCTTTTAGGTAAAGTCATAATGTAACATGGTATCAGGGCTGGTTACCAGGAGGCCCTGGGTTCTAGTCTTGTTGCCTGAGTTTATTGTGTGGTGTTTAAAAAAATTTTGTGTTCCCTATCATGGGTGTTATTAATAGTGTGTTAGTCTCTCCATGTGCTGTCAGGCTGCAAGTGCAGGGGAGTGTTAAAACTTGATATACATTGTTGGCTCACAACCTAAAAGCTTAAGCTTTTGGGTAAAGTGGTAATCTAACAAAAATTTTGGGTTCCTAACAAATTTTTGAGAAAAGGACCTGAAATTGACAAGAATTAAAGCATTTTACAGTGCAAACCTGGAAATCCAAATCAACATAAATGTTGCAAAAGCGATGAACATCTTCCATGTTGTTGGCATTTATCTCATCCACAATCTTTTCTGCAAACTCTCGAAGTGGATCTGGATTTGCATTTTTATAATCTGATGAGGTGACCCATGTGCCATCCTGGAATAGAACCAGACATCAGGTTTACTCTTGCAATAAAATAGCCTAATGGCTAATACATTCCAAACAGTTACCTATATAAAGACAAACTAACAGAAGTTTAAGAGATGAGGTTTGGAGCGAAGACGTGAGTAAAATGATATTAAAAACATACAATCAGTGACAAACACACCATACCTCCTTAAAATCCCCCATCTGAAGTACCCGTTCAACCACAACAACATATATATGTTCTTCATCCACTTCTTCTCCAAATCTCTTTTCCCACATTGAATGAAGCCTCTGTGTGGGGAAAAAAAAAAAGTACTTCACCATTCAAAAGAAAATGAAGCCACAATATCTTATCAATAGAAAACATACATCAATTGTTGTACAATTAAATTCATGTCAGCAAATAACATCAAAAACCTACTAGCACATATGACATAAATGAGCTCAAGCACAAATTATAAAAATAATAATAAGTAAATAAATAAAACCCAATGTTTGGTAGAAACTATACTTGCCACCTTGTAATGCAAAATCTACGCTTACTCCATCAAAAAGTACAGGTGTTTATCAACCATCAGTCTTTTGCATTTGAGTAAAAGCAAATATTTTCAGATACAAAAGATGCTAATACCTTTCATTTTATTTTTAAAATTCGAAAATGAAAATTTAAAAATTACAAAAGTACTTCTCCAACTCATAATTTTTTTACAATATTATTGTTTTTTAAGATTCTATTACATTTTTTTATTTTTACAGTTTTAACCTTGCACAAATGCATTTCCCCCACACACAATGTTATTATAAAGTTGAAAACCAAAAATATTATAATAAATTAATAGAAGAGTGTCCCCAATTCCTCAGGCCACAAGGCTCCCCGCTTTGCAAGGTTAGGGGGAGGGTTGTCACAATGTATACAACCTTACCCCTACTTCTATGCAGAGAAGCTATTTACTAGGACTCAAACCCATGACCAACCAGTCACAAAGGAGCAAACCTTACAGTTGTTTCAAGGCCCGCCCTCTATTATAATAAATTAATAATACTTAATCATTAATAATTGGTAAAAATAGATAAAACTAATAATATGGGGAAAGCTGATTTGCAAGCCAGGCAGCGTGAATTGCTGAACTCTTTTTCATTTGAATCCGATTACTTTTAGCAACAAGTCAAAAAATTGACTCCAATTGGACTTTCTTGTGTTAACAAACAAGCAAAGTTAAGCTCAAATAGCTTAAGAGCAATTTGTTTCTTACAAGCCCTAATTATATATATGATTTCATATGAAATGGACTTGTAATTTTTGTGGATTTATGTTTAAGGTTCTATAAATGCAAATTTGAATTAGTGTGAGGAAACAACACAACCATGCATAAAGAAGAATTTGAGAGGGTGTGTGTGTGCGTGTGTGTGTGAGAGAGAGAGAGAGAGGGAGAGACTTGAGCCTATCAAAGCTACTCATCCACACCTAATTGTTAAATTGCTCATTAGAGAAAGAAACTAAATTTATTTTTACAGCTTTATAATAAAATGAGAGAGAGAGAGAGAGAGAGAGAGAGAGAGAGAGAGAGAGAGAGAGAGTTGATGCCATCAAAGCAACTTATCAACACCTCACTGTTGAATTGCCCATTGGGGAAAGAAATTAATTTTTTTTTTTACATCTTTATAATAAAGTTGTAGTACAGGAAGTGCATTTATGCACAATTGTAAAATAATAAAAATAAAACTATAAAAAAATTGTCATATATATATATATATATATATATATATATATAAGTTGGAGAAGTGCACATAATTTGTAGTTTGAAATTTATTTTTAAAAATATAAAAATAAAAAATAAATTCATTACTTTAAAATGTGGTTTTAATCAAATGCAAAGGTTGATTAATGGTCATCTAACACTATTATTTTTTTTAAGGGGGGGGTAAGTGTAGATTTTAAAAATACAAGGTGACAAAAGCTCATGGCCTGATCTCACGCTTAAGCCCATGTTGACAATTTAATTAGTTGCCAAATATGAGCTAACGTTGGGACTACTAGAATTTATCAAAAGCTCCCGCTTTACTTAATATTTATATTTATGTATTTATAGAGACATCTCAAGGGTGCATTTGGAAGAGGCCTCTTGTATTGGGACCAGGTCTTGATGAGGGATACAAAGATGCAAACTAGTGGAAGGCTTACCTGGTGCAGCAGTGTGAACAGTGGCGTACTTAAAAGCATTTACCAGAGTTAATTTTTTCTAAAATTTTTTAGGTTGGGCATTTGCTTAGGTTGCTTACTAAATGTTGAATGTGCCAGTAGGCAAGATTACATCAAATATTATAACATCACTTTTTTTTTTGTTTTTTATAACTAATTAACTATTACGTGATTCAATTTTTTTAGTATGTTCGACTTCTTCTCATATTTCTTCATTTCTTTTTTCTTTTTTTTTTAATTCAATATATCTAAGTGTTGGGCCCCACTTTCATAGGTCACGTATCATTGCACCTGAGACACAAAGTACCATGAAACAAGAATATGACATTGGATCACAATTCTGGACTATGCATAGTGATCCAACAACTATACTCCAACCATATTTCCAAATGACAAAATGCACAACACAATGTGTAGAGAATCCAAATGTACAATTAATTTTCCAAACAATTTGCCACCATTATAATTCAATCCATAATATTCTCAACCATCAAACACACTACAGGGTCTACAAACGAAGCCTTCAAATGCACATTGCACCATGCCCAGCTAGATTTAAAATTGAAGATTATACTATTTACATAGCCAATTCCTTGTGTGAACTTGAAAGTTAGTTCCAAGATTGAAGATAAATTTACTTAAATTACAATGAAATCATGTTGCGCAGACAAAAAAATATCAAGTGGAAGGTAGATTTGACATCGTAATGAAGCAATACGGCACATCCTGAAGGAATAGGATGCAGACATGGTGAATCATAAAGCACTACCAAAACAACTGCACATATCCAAGGACATGCTCCAATTCCCTTTACCATTTCCTGACATTGAGATCTCTATCAAAATTGGGATTTTCAAAGGGACAGCTTGATACCCAGCAAAACAGCCTTTGCAATAAGGAATAAATTGGCTAATGAATAAACAACATATGTTGAAAACCGAGGGCCCTAGGCAAGGAAAAAGTGAATCTGCCCTAGGCTTTATCCAACTATCCAAATATATCAACACCTGCTTTAGACTTGGGTCTCAAACAGGACCCATCTCAGGTATCTATAATTAAAGATTAAGTCATTTAATGAACCATAGCAAGTTACACTTACACATTCCAAGGAACCTACCAAACAAACCTATCCCCAGGAAATCATGCAAGTTAAGAGACCTCTTGTTAATGTTAATCCAAAGCTCATGTATATTTTAAAATTTATAAAATAATAAAATAATTTAAAAATAATAAAACTAACAGTTAGATTTAATAGGAGATTTTAATCTCATTACAAGGGAAAAGAGGAAAAAAATATCACCAATGAATCAAAAATGGGAAACCTCAATTGTGTCTCTTCCTAAGGGTGTAATCGGTTCTATTCAGTTCTATTTGGTTCGGTTTTAATCAAAACCGATATCCAGACCGAACTAATCTGTTTTCAAACTACACAAACCAAAACCGAACCGTACACCGACGGTTTATTTGAACCAAAAACCTTTTTTTTTTTTTTTGGTTCGGTTCGGTTTTTTTCGGTTAATAAGACAAAAATTTATAACTTTAAAAAACCCTTGGTAGGGTGGGCCAAAAATATTAGGCCAAAAATAAAATTTTTTATGTCTAAAAATTTGGGCTCTGAATAGCAACCCACAAAATATTGAAATACCCAAAACAAGTGGGCTTCATTAAGTATGCCCAGCTCATCAATTAAAAGATAAGCCTAGCCCACAGCTTGAGTGCAAAAGCCTCAAGCACCCAGCCCATGCATTTATAGGAGGGGGAAGGATTTCCCTTCTTTCCTCCAGCCGATGTGGGACAACAGTCCCCTCCCCTCCTCAGCTCTCATTCCCTTCTTCCCTTCTAAATGTTGATTCTTTTCAGAAATCTCATTTTTTTAATTCATTTAAAAAAAATTATTGGTCCCAGCAAATTGAACTCTAATTCTATTGGTTAGTCCCTCCCTCACACTGAAATCCCGTCTGTTTCCCCTCTAGCACCCACCTCTGATTACTGAAAGCTACTTTCTAAATTTAAAATGGAACGAACAATCAAATTCCTGGAATTCTAAAATTCCATTTTGAAGTGTAAGAACGTGAAGGCCAAGCAGTGCTATGTTCAAAATTACATAGGTCAATCTCCTTCTCGGAATTCCCCTTTCCAATTTATTTTTGTGTTTTTATACTTCTACTCATGAATCGACAAACAATCAATAAGTTTTCCAATTGGATGTTCAGCATTGTCATTGTGTACTGTAGTTGTTTGCTGATTGTGTTATGTTATTTACTATTTTTCATTATTGTAAATTTATAAAACCCTGGGATGACCACAGTGGGTTTGACAAAATGTTAGAGACAATATTTCCTCCAAGTAATTATGAATTGACAATGAAATGATTCATTTCTTCTCTATCAGAATGGCCTTTCTTCTGTGAAAAGATTAAATTTGCATTATCAGCCATCAACTTTCCCATTGCTTCGGATTCTTGACTTCACAAGTACTTTTGTAGTTTGGCAGAGTTTTGCCTCATGCGCTGCTCCTTCCCCTCTCGCACACACCTCTCATGCCGTGAAAAGGTTTAATTTGCATTATCAGCCATCATCTTTCCCGTTGCTTCGGATTCTTGACCTCACAAGTACTTCGGTAGTTTGGCAGAGTTTTGCCTCGTGCACTGCTCTCTTTTTTTCCCTACATTTAGAGCCATTGTAAATTTATATGAACTCCTTGTTCAAATGCTGGTTATGCAAGAACACTTGTTATTTGAATGCTTTATTCATACATGGGTGTGTGGATTTTTGTGTGCACCTGAAAGCATGTGCATGAGGGCATTTCATTAAACATGTTATTTCCAAGTTATTATATTCATGTTTTTTATTTTTTTTAGTCATCATTTGTCCTCCTTGTCCTATTCGTTAAATCTTTTTCTGCTTGTAAGCTCACATATCCTAGTTCCTTCTTTTGTGAATTGGGACAATGGTCCCCTCCCCCCTTCAGCTCTCCAATTCCCCACTCCAATCTTCCCTCTTTAGTTGTCCCACATTGGAAGAATGGAAGTGGGTGCTGCCTCTCCTTCTTTATAAATATGAAAAAACTTCAACTTAATCATGCTCCTCTTTACATGCATATATATACGTATAATATACATGAAAATTATCTATGTACACACACACACACATAATATGCATATTATAAAAGTTATTTTTATATTTATCAGTTATTTGGTTTTTCGGTTCAGTTTTTTTATAAAACCGAAAATCGGTTTTCATAAAATCCAAAACCAAAACAGAAGACTGAAACCGAAACAACAAACCGAATTGTTAAACAGTTCGGTTTTGGTCCGGTTTTCAGTTTTTCAATAAATTTTTTTCACCCCTATACTCTACCTGCCCCAATATAAAATTATTTGTGTTAATACAAACATTAATTTCCTCATTAGCTTAAGCCTATTGTACAAATCATGCATAATGCCAACGGAATAACTTTTCTTGGCAAGCTTTTTTAATGGTTATTGTCTTTTAGCATTATTATTATGTGTTAAGAGTTTTTTTAGTAATATGTGAGAGTTAGTAAGGGTATTGGGGTCATTCCTATTGTACTTACATATATTTTAAATAGAAGGAGAGACCTATGATTGAATTTGAATTTAGGTCTTCCATTTTATCCAATTACTCAACATGGTATCAGAGCGTGATCCAAACTAAACCCCATTCTCCTCAGCTCGCTGGAAAACACCATTCCCCCAGCTGTCTTTCCTAGATTCACTTCCATCCAATATTATTTCAAAAAACCAACCATACACCCATAAACAGAAACACCCCCCCCCCCCGACAACTCACCCCACAAAACCCCATTTCCGGAGGACCCCCCACGCGCCAACCAAATGCCAGCAGGGCCAACCTCACGCACCAGCACGTGAGTGAATTTCCAGCCACTTTTTTCTTTTCTTTTCTTTTTTTCCTCTGCCATGCTCTGATTCCTTCTCTAGACTATATCATCAAGCTGTTAGGTCAGTTTTTTGCTCAAAAATTTAACCTTTGCCAGCTATGCACTGATGGCATTCCGTTAATTTCTGTTCAAGGTTTATGAAGGCTTCTTTGTAAGTTTTTTGGAGCCGTGGCAGCGTTCATATGTTCAATTGTGAGGCTGTAGCAGTGCTATATGCATCAAAGAGTTATTCACCTCGTCCGTGGAAGCGCAATTCCAAAGGAATGGTTGTTTGATGCTTCATGAAGCAGTTTATCAATGGTTATTGAGTTTATTGGATCTGAAACAGTGGGATTTGCTGTGTTTTTTGATTCAATGCTCTCATTCCTTTCATATACCAAAATATCAAGCTGTTGGGCATGTGCTTTTTGCTCAAAGATCCAATCTTTGTTGTGACAATGCACTCATGGAAAGCTCTCTTGCTTCTGCTTTATACATTCCTAAATCTCCTTTCAAACTTATGTCAGTTAGTAAGCTTACAAAGTCACTAAATTGATCTGTCATATTCCTTCCTGATTATGTGGTTATTCAGAATTTGAAGACGAGAAAGACAATTGGCACAAGACATGAGGTTTGTGGACTTTACTACTTTGAGTAGCCTTCTCCACCCATTGCCTGCACAATCGCAGCTACACCACTTCAAATCCATTATCGCCTTGGTCATCCGTCATTGGAAAAGTTGAAACAACTAGTTCCTACATTGAGTTCTGTGTCTAATCTTGAGTTTGAATAGTTGCAATTGGGCAAGCATCATCGTTTGCCCTTTGCTCCCCAGGTCGACAAATAGGTGGTTAGTCCTTTCATGCTCATCCATTCTGATATTTGGGGTCCTAGTTGTGTCACATCAAAGTTAGGGTTTCGGTACTTTGTTACATTTGTTGAAGAATACTCTAGGATGACTTGGTTATATTTGATGAAAGATTGTTCTGAGTTGTTTGATATCTTTTGAGCTTTTTGTTCCCAAAATCAAGACTCAATTTGATATGCTAGTCGGGAAATTTGTAGTGATAATGCTAAGGAGTACTTCAGTACCCAATTCAGTACTTATATGACAAACTCTAGCATGATCCATCAGTCCTTTTGTACACACACTCCACAACAAAATGGAGTTGCAAAGAGGAATAACAGACATATTCTTGAGGTCTTCGTACCCTCTTGTATCAAATGAATGTCCCCAAAGTCTTTTGGAGTGATATTGTGCTCACAACTTGCTCCCTCATCAATAAAATGTCATCCTCTATCTTTGGTGGTAAAATCCCATATTCAGTTATCTTTCCTAAGGCTCCTTTGTTGTCCCTTCCTCCTCGTATATTTGGTTGTGTCTTTTGTCCATCGGTTATCTCCAGGAATGGATGAGTTGGCTCCTCGTGCTATGACATGTATTTTTCTGGGCTACTCCTATACCCAAAAGGGATATCGATGTTATTGTTCTACTTTACATTGATTCTTTGTCTCTGCTAATGTCATATTTTTGGAGTCTACACCTTACTACTCTGATTCCTTGAGTTCTTTTGACCTTGATGAGTCCCTTCTTCTACCTTGCCTTCCAGATCTAAACCTAGTATTTGTGCCCAATCCTCCTACATCTTCATCCAGTTTAAGTCCTTCTCATCGCTTGAATACCAAGGGGAAGTGCCTCCTCCAGCTTCTACTACTATACCTCTAGTTCCCTCATTGAATGATCTTATTTCTCATGATGTTGATTCTGCAATAACTATTCGAAAAGGTAAATGCACTTGTACCCGACATCAGATCTCTAATTTTGTTTGTTATGATTTCTTGTCACCCTCTTATTACTATTCTATTAGTATGTTCTGTTGCTCTTCCAAGATCTATTTCTAAGGCCCTATCCCATTCTGGGTGAACAATGGCAATGGTTGAAGAGATGCGTGCATTACATGATAATGATACTTGGGATTTGGTACCTTTTCCTCCTGATAAGTCTATGGTTGGTTGTCGTTGGGTGTACAATGTGAAAGTCAATCCCAATGGTTCTATGGCTTGTCTGAAGACCCACCTTGTTGCTAAGCAGTATACTCAGGTGTATGGTTTGGATTATTCAGACACATTCTCCCCAATAGCTAAACTTGCCTCAGTACGTTTGTTCATTTCTTTAGCCACCACTTGTCATTGGCCTCTACATCAATTAGATATGAAGAATGTTTTCCTACATGGTGATCTTCATAAGAGGTATATATGGAGCAAACCCCTGGGTTTGTTGTTCAAGGGAAGTTAGGCTTAGAATGTCAGCTCAAGAAATCATTGTATGGATTAAAACAACCTCCAAGGGCATGATTTGAGCATTTAAGTGTTGTAGTACTTGAGCTTGGCCTTCATCAGTGTGCAGTAGATCACTCTGTACTTTATCGTCATACTCCATCAGGCAGTATTTTGCTTATTGTACATGCGGATGACATTGTGATCACTGGCGATGATGATCGTGGCATCCAAAAACTAAAACTTTTTTCTATAGAGTAAGTTTTAGACCAAAGACTTGGGACCATTGAAGTACTTTTTGGGTATAGAAGTATCGAGATCTCGTACGGGAACAATCTTGTCATAAAGGAAGTATGTTCTTGATCTTTTAGATGAGACGGGATTGTTGAGATCCAAACCTATTGATATGCCCATGGATCTCAATAGTAAGTCAATGTCAAATTTGGGGTGATTTGTTGCCTAACCCAAGTCAGTAGCAGAGACTTATTGGAAAGTTGAATTATCTCACAGTCACTCGACTAGATATATCCTTCACAACAAGTGTTGTGAGTTAGTTTCTCGATTTCCCGAGAACAAGTCACCAAGATGCATTAATTCGCATTTTGAGATATCTCAAAGGTGCACCAAGGAGAGGTCTCTTATATCAGGATCAGGATCACACTCATATTCAGGGATATACAGATGCAGATTGGGCTGGATCACCTTCTGATCGAAAATCCATAATCGGTATTGTATCTTTGTCAGTGGTAATTTGGCGTCTTGGAAAAGTAAGAAACAAACTGCGGTGGCGTGGTTGAGTGCTAAGTCAAAGTATAGGGCTATGGCGCACACAACATGTGAACTTGTTCGGCTAAAGAACATATTGAACGAACTAGGTGGAAGGCCTATGGAGTTGATGTGTGATAATCGAACTGCTATTCATATTGCCTCCAACCCTATCTTCCATGAGCAGACAAAGCACATTGAAGTTGACTGCCACTTTATTCAAGAGAAACTTGTACAAAAGCTCATTACAACCACTCATGTGAAGTCTAAGTTTCAGCTTGCTGATTTGTTCACTTAATCCTTGAGAGGTGCTCGTGTGAAATTCATTTGTAACAAGCTAGAGGCATATGATATATATACTCCAGCTTGAGGGGGAGTGTTAATGGTTATTTAGTCTTTTAGCATTATTATTATATATTTAGAGTTTTGTAAGTAATAAGTGTGAGTTAGTAAGGGTACTGTGGTCATTCCCATTATATTTACATATATTATAAATAGGGGGAGAGACCTATCATTGAGTTTAGATCTTCCATTTTACTCAATTATTCAACAAGCTTCTTTCACGCATTTGTATAGGAGTAAAATAAGTACTATAATCAACTCTGTACTATAAGTCTAATCAATCCCACCATCCTTTAATACCAACACCTTGGAAATTTTACTCTGGTCAAGGGTTCACTTGGAACACTACTTTGAATAGGAATGCTTTCAACTGGTAGATGGATATTCTATTAGATTTCTTCAGCCACCTTTATAAATTTCAGGTCTAGGACATCACCAATAAGCCCTTGTGGACCTTGAACAAAGCGGGTACTTGTATTACTGTCACTTATTACTTCAATCACCTCAGCTCCCTGGCAGATCACAGCTCTAACTTTCCTTGGGTTTCCATTTGGAAAACTCCAGCCCCCTTTAAAGCTGCCTTCTTTGCTTGGGAGACAGCTATTGGCAAGATCCTTACGCTTAACAACCTCCAGAAAAAGGGCTTACCGATTGTGAATAGGTGCTTTCTTTATCTTCAACAAGCTGAATCAGTTGACAACATACTTCTACATTGTCCTTTGACCAGGAATCTTTGGAGCTTGGCTATCTCCATGGTCAAGCTGAAGTGGGTTATTTGCAGCTTTGGTGGAGGGTGAATTATGGGCTTGGGCTGGATACGAGCAAATAAGGTCAGAAGGAAGTCACTTTCCCTCATCCCCCCTGCTGTTTTCTGAAATTTTTGGAGGGAGAGGAATAGAAGAGCTTTTGAACTTCTTCCAATCTTCAGGCTATGAAAGACCGTTGGTTAGCTTTGATTTCTAATTGGTACAGTAAGAAGATTGGGAGGGACTTCTTTGCAATTCTTGATTTCCTTGACACATTACATTGACGTTTTTGTTGCTTTTATTTTCTCTGTTGTACTTGATTGGCATCCCCTTGATGCCCTTTTCCCTTATCAAAAATTGCTTCTTTGCTGATTAAAAAAGGAAAAACAAACATCTTGGGATTTTACACTTAATTCCCAATTTTATGTTAAGTCTATAGTTCATGGTTCGAGGAAAGCTAATAAAATTAGAAGATTCCTTGAAATCCGAATCAGCCTCTGTGCTTTAAATAGCAAATCAAGGCATAAAACAATAGCATAATGCAAGGATAAACCATAAATACCAAAGGAAACTGGGAAGAAGGATAGTTTTTTAAATCTAAAGATATTCTTGCATTGGTAGACTGTAAATAAAAATAAGCAATTCACTTTAGTAGCTATTTAAAGACAACTATACTAACATTTCGTCATTTCAAATCCCATCTAAAAGACACAAACCCAGAGTGATACAATTGACAAATTGTGCCTGTTAAGCAAGGCATTATCATGTAGCACTTAGTCAAGTAGTGGAAATTTATTGAGGGCCTAAAAGGCTATAACTTGGCTTAAGAACTATTGACATCTCAAATATTATATCCCTAAAGTGAAGCAATTACAGTTCTATAAAACTGGTTCTGACTCATATCACCACATCCAGTATAACTAAATAAACAAATTCACCAGCACTCTTAAACTGTCTATGAAAGAATAATTATGAACCCAATTATGAAAATTTACAAATAAATTCACATGCAATCTTACCTTCAAAACCATTCTGTCTTCTGGTTTATCAAGACTGCCTTGAATTGTACACTGTGGGGTCCGTAACCCACACTGCTCTAACTGATACAAGAAAAAATCACAACATTATCAATAGAATGACAAAAACAACTACAACAACTTAATGGATAAAATTCCAGTATAATTCCAAAAAATGAGCAACATAACACAAAATCCCAGTATAACTACAAAACCACATACCCTTTGCTTTGTTGCTAATGAAACAGAGGAAAAGGGTCCAAACGGTTATTAAAGAACTCAATCCAACTCAACTAACAATTCCATCCCTTCCTGAACCAGCATACATCAAATATGAAATATGATTTTTCTTTCCTTTCTTTTCGGCCAGGTTTGAAGTAAGCAGATGTGAAAGTAATTCAAAAACAAATTTTACACTTTAGTTAATAGACAGGGTAGATGAAGGAAGCAAACCTGCACATGAAGGCTAGACCTCCTGTCCATGGAGAACTGTAGATTAGAGGCGTTGAGGCACAGAACAGGAGTGCCCTGATGGTCAACGGCGAAGCGGACACCGACACCCAGAGGCCAACCTTCTTGGGTCCGAGTAGAAAGAGTGCCCACAGAGGACAATTCCATTATGGTTCTTGAAACCTCAGCTGGAAATGGCTTATCATTTGCCAATTCCACACGGGTAGGCTCTGATACCACAGAGACCGAGCATTTTAGGGTCCGAAACAACGTTTTGCGAAGTGAGATTGGCTTCGAAGGAGCGAAATGGGGTCTGGCGACGGGTTTTGAGCGAGTGAGTGAAGGTTTTGAGACGTGGGAAAGTGAAGGGAAAAGGTGAGTTGTGAGAGATTGCATTTGAAGAACAGTATAACGAACACTGCTGAGACCGTCAATTAGAATGCTCTGATACCAATTTGCTTAGGAAGTATGGAATGTAACGGGTTGTGTGTGTGTGTGTGTGTGTGTGTGTGAGAGAGAGAGAGAGAGAGAGAGAGAGGTGATGGAGTTGGCGGAAGAGCGAAGACGATGATGATATTGATAGCATGTATTTTCTCTCCATTTTATTTGAACCACTGCAGTTTTTTTGCCCTTTTTTAGGAATTTTTGGGACGCCGCGAGTTGACTAAATAAAAATTTAATTTACATATGAAAGGCATTTTAGAAATAATTAAAAATATATATTAAAAATTAGGACAAAAGCACCCAACCCTCCTTAGGTTTTGATAAAAAAAAAATACTTATCCCAATAAAGTTTTAAAAATTTTAAAAACTTTTCTCCATATTTTAAGAAATCTACAAACACCCACTAAGATTTGTTAAAAAGATTTTAATCTCCTTGTAAAGAAATAAGAGTTTAAAAATTAAAAAATAAAAAATATTCGACTCTCCTAAAATTTGTTAAAGAGACATGAACATTTTTTTAGATTTCAAATTTTAATCTCTAAGATTTTAAAAATGCCACTAATCTTTCCTGAGATTTGTCAACAAAATATAAATTCTTTTTTATGACCTTAGTAGGGCATCTTGAAAATTTGAAATCTCAAGATGTATAGTATATTTTTACCAAATCTTAAAAAATGTTAAATATTTAAAAAAAAAATTTGTGTGAATTTTGAATGCTTTGAAAAGGTTTGTAAACTTTTTAAAGCCTAAAAAAATTAATATTTTTTCTCAAATTTAAAAAAATCAATGTTTTTTGTCCTAAAAACTATTTTTTCTTTTCTCACGATGTGTAAATATACACATATAAAGGGGTTTTTCTTTTTCCAATTTCCACTCTGGTGTCAAAGTGATGTAATATATATATCACGTAACAATAACTAATGAATACTAATGCATGAATATGTCTTAAGTAATAATTAATTTACAACTACAATTTTTTCTCTTCCTTGATTTTTTTTTTTTTAAATGAGAGCAGCACCTCCATTTATTTATTGATATACCCTCACTTTTGATGGAAAAATACTGTGGTTACAAGACATGCATTGAGAGATTACAAATAGAAAAAATTAAAGGTCTCCCAAAAAACAATACCAACATCTACCCAAAACAAGACTACAAATTCAAACAAAGTTAAACAAGAACATAACAACCAATAAATCAGCTCACACATCAAACCAAACAAAAGGAAACCAACTAAACATACCTCATATATGTCGTACACATCTTATCCAATTTATGCAAACCTTTGATAACTCTAAGAAGTTGATTACTATTTGTAAACAAACTATTCTTCCTCATAGCACATTATCGAGTCAAAGCATCTGCTACTCTATTCCCTTCTCTATACAAGTGATTTATAAAAAAGTCTACTCCCTCCAATAAACCAATAAGTTGCTCCTAAAAATCCTACAAATACCACAAGGAGCATTTACTGGATCTTATCCAATTTACTACAATCTTCGAATCACATTCAATGTCAATACTGGTATGGCCCAATTGTTTGCAACGTTTTATTCCTTCCATCACTGCTCTCAATTCAGTTTCATTATTAGAACAAAAACCAAAGTAATTTGAAAAACCAAAAATAAAAGAACATGTACAGTCTCTAAGGATGCCACCACCACCCGCCGGCCCTGGGTTCCCCAAGCTGCTCCCATCCAAATTTAGTTTCAACCTCCCTTGCCTCGGTTTTAGCCATCTTATACCGTGCATAGTTTTATTCCTTTTATTCACAATTTGCACTTCCAAATTCTGCAATATCCGAACATCAGCATCTTTTAACTGAGTCATAATTGTCATGTTCATACTCAAAACCCCCCACCCTATTCTTAATGGACAACCACACATCTGTTCTACTCTCCAATTTTCCCTCCATTCTAGTCACACATCTCCTTCTCCACAACCTCCAAACTACTAAGTAAGGAATGAAACCTATCAATGTTTCCAATTGAGAATATCGAGAAGTCCTATTAAACCACATTTAGACTCTTTCTTTCCAACTTTGGTGCCAAAGGAAAAGTACACCTACCTCCACCGAAACCTTCCTTCATGCATCAGTAGCAAGATCTTCCTTATTTAAAACATGTTCTACATCTTTTGATTGCCTCATCTCATAACAATCACATGCCAAAGCAAGTGATACCCCCAACCTTCTCACCTTTTCATCAACGCTTAAGCACTCAAAAGTAGCTTTCCACATACAAATAGCAATTTTATTTGGTAACCATTTGTTCCAAACCCACTTTACCCAATCAAACTTTGGAGCTCTAACAGTGATAGCATCCCATGCCGACGTTGTATTAAAGCAACCATTCTTTTTCGGGAGTCATAGCAGTATGTCCGAAGAGTTTCTAAGTTTTCCAACTCTTTCTATCACTTCTTCCGCTTTATTAAATCCCAGAATCCTTTGCAAATTTTCCACATCCCACACATTATTCATAATCAAATATTTTAATATGATATGTGAATGTGCACCATCTGGACATTCTAAAAACAAAGGTCCCAAATCCAGAAACTTATCATACCACAATTTTACATCTCTTGCTCTAACCTTTTACTTAAATTTACTTAACAGCTCAAGCATACACTGCAGAATTTTCCTCCAAAAAGAAGAAACCAATCCATGTGGTCTGCAAAGAGCAATATGTCCTCCTTTAACCTATTTAGTTTTAAAAATCTACCCCATAAAGAATTTTGTGTTAATAATTGCCAACCAAACTTTATAAACAACGACTGTTGCACTTCCAAAATATTTACTCCTATACCCCCCTTTTCCACAGGAACACACAATTTTTTCCAAGCCCTCCATTTCATTTTTTCTTTTCCATCCTTAAATCCCCATAAAAAAGAGGCAAACATACCTTGTATCTTTTTTATCACCAGTTTCAGGGCATTTAGAATAGCTAACAAATGCAATGACATACTCGAAAGCACATGTCTCAACAAAACTAGACGACCTCCTTGAGACAACAGTCTACTTTTCTAGCCCTCAATTTTCTTACTAATTTTTTGAATTAAAGGGTCAAAATGGTAGCCCTTCAATTTATCATCCACAATCGGCATTCCCAAATACATAAAACGAAATTTACGTTCAATAAAACCAGTCTCTTGTAGAATTTCTCCCTTCCTCTGAGCACCCAACTTCTTTGAGGGAAAAAAAAGTTGATTTATCTTTATTCACCCTTTGACCAATCTAGCTTTCATACTCCTTGATCACCTCTATTAACTGTCTAACAGATTTTTTACCAGTATTAGCAAATATAACAACATCATCCGCGTACATTAAATGCAATATAATAGGTGCACCACTCGGTTGCGCAAATGGTAAAATCCACTTCTCAATCATCTTTTTTTAGATTAATTTAGAAAGAACTTCTTCCATGATAATGAAAATATATGGGGACAATGGATCCCCCTGCGTCAAACCCCTTTTTGACTTGAAAAAACCCATGTAAATGTCATGCATCATAACAGAAAACCATGGAATAGAAATACAATTCTGAATCAACTTACAAAACCAATATGGAAAACTAAGAGCATGGAAAATCTGATCTACCACCTGCCACTCCACTCGATCATACGCTTTGCTCATGTCAAGCTTTAGCATCATATTACCTCCTATCACCCGCCTATGTAATAATTTTGTCATCTCTTGAGCAAGAGTTATATTTTTAAAAATACTCATCCCTTTCACAAAAGCATCTTGCTCAAAAGATATTAAATCACCCATCACCAATGATAGCTTGCAAACAAGGATTTTGGAGAAAATTTTATAGATTATGTTACAAAAGCTTATCAAGCGAAATTTATCAAAAGATTGAGGCTCATTTACTTTCGGAATAAAACTATATAAGAAGAACAAAAAAATCGAGGCAACATATCACCTTTAAGGAACTCCCTTACCGTATTCATCACATCATTTTTAATAATCTTCAATTAGGTAATATAGAAAGAAGACCCAAAATCATCCGAACTTGGGCTACTGTTCACAGAAATAGAAGAAATAGTTGCAAATACCTCCTCCTCAGTCGGTTCTTCCTTCAGCTGTCTTATAGAATCCTTAGAAACCACCGATTGGATAATACTATCCAGATTTGACCTTTGCACTGAACTATTCTGCCCTAAGAATTTCTCAAAATAATTCACAGCCTCATCATGAACCATCTGCATATTTTCCAACACCAAACCATCAGGAAGCACCATTGAGTTCACACAAGGGCTACGCCTTCTTCGCATAATCACCGTATGGAAAAACTTTGAATTTTGGTCACCATCAGTCAACCGTTTCATCTTTGCTCGCTGCGCCAGCCTTGTCTCTTCCCTCCTATACCATACCTCTAATTCAGCCTTAGAAATAAGGAATTCTTCTTCAACTGATTTTGAGTACTCTGTCTGCAGTAAATTCTCATATTTCTCCACCCTTTCCTCCAACTCTTAAATGATACCACCAACACGACCGAAAGTTTATTTATTCCACACCCTAAGCCTTTGTTTTAGCCTTTTCAATTTACCCGCCAATTTACAAAACCCTGAATTCGCCACAATATGTTCTCTTCAAGATGATTCAACCATTTTCAAAAAATCCCCATGCGACGTCCACATGTTCTAAAATCTAAAAGGCACTGACCCATAACTCTCCATACTCGCACCCAGTTGTAATATGATAGAAGAATGATTTAAAGTATTCCTTTTCAAAAATGATGTCTTAACTTCACTGTATTTTACAAAAAAAAAAAAAGCATTACTAATCAGCACCCTGTCAAGTTTCGCCCAACTTCTCGTTAATCCTTGATGGTCATTACACCAGGAAAATTGAATTCCTTCAAATCTGAGGTCTAATAATCCACATTTATTAATACAACCAATAAATTCAGGCAAAGATGAACCCAAGCGAGGTCAACCTCCCACCATTTCCTCATCCGACCGAATTACATTAGAATCTCCCATAACAACCCAAGCCACTTCAAAACTTGACATCCCCTGAAGTTGTTCCTATAATTCTTTTCTCTCTTTATGATAGCATTTAGCATATACAAAGGTAAAAAGCAAAGAGCCTCTATCCACTGTTAACAAAATTGTCAAACATTGATTTGAAACACCAACCCAATCAACCTAAACATCATCATTCCAAAATAGCCAAATCTTCCCACCTTCCTCTACATTAGAACAAAAATTAGTAAATTGCAAGTACACCTCCCACCTTCGTATCTTTTCCACATTTTGAAAAGGTTCCAAAATAGCCAAAATCAAAACTTTTTTATCTTTCACAATTTTCGACGTGCCTAACTCTCTTATATTCCAAAACATAACTTTGTCAATCATAAGTTCCATTTTTGAGGCACTGCCTTAGCCTTCTTAGACTTTCTCACTTGCCCATCTTCTTTATTTCTTCCTTCCGATCCACCCACTGTCACATTACCTAGATCAGAGCAATATTCTTTTTGAGTATCAATACAAACCTCCATATCTCCCTCAGATAACACAACATAATTATCCCTACACACCCCACCCTCCTCGTCCCCCTCTCTCTCATCCACCTGCTCCACCAGAGACTCCTCCCCATCCTTATCCTTTTTAACTTCTCCCCCCCCCCCCCCCCTTCATCAAAAACTCTGATTTCATGGGTAGTCCTAGAACAATCACCCAGTTCTACCTGCACCCCTAACTTCCCTGACTCATGATCTTGAGAACATTTGACTCTCTCCACTATTCTTCTCTACCAAGTTTACTTCATCCACTTTATGTGTACTCACATTACTAACCTCATTCACAACTTCTTTATTTTTCTCATTCATATTCGAAGGTCCACTTACATCTCCATTGTTCTTCTCCTCCATCCTTTGATCCTAAATCTGCAAAACAGGACCTTCCTCTTCAACTATCACATTTTATTTTCTACCCACTTCTTTCCAAACTATCTCATCTCCCTCCTTCCTCGTACCTACCATCCTTTTATCTTTAGGTTTTACTCCAAACTGACATGCCACATAAGTGTGACCTTGCCTACAACATTTATTACAATAAAAACTCCTCTTCTCATATATTACCCTTTGCCAACTCTGCTTTTGTCCTACCACCAATGGATTGCCCTCCACAGGATCCTTCTGCAAATCCACTTCAACACACAATCTTGCACCAGTAGCTCGTATTCTATACAATGTGGCATTATCCGTACCCAAAAATCTACCAAATCTAGTGGCCAAACTCTGTAAACAGTCCAGTCTATATAAATGTAAAGGCAAACTAGCAAGAAAATTCACTGTGGTGTGATCGATGGCTCCTTGTTGACATCAAAATTCACGGACCAGTTAAATAGCCAATATTGGCACCCTGCCACCCATCTTCCTTCTTGTGCCCATGCACGAATGTAGCCCTTTTCATTTAACAAATGTAACAAAACATGATTGAAAACTAAGGTGTAGTCCCAAGAGGGGGATGAACTGAGTTTTAATATTTCTTTTAATTCCCTTCAAGAATCCTTAAACTTTTTTAAGTCTCTTGTGTTCTTGTTGTTTTATCAAATACACAATAGATATTCAAAACAAAATTCAATCCACAATCACAACACAAGTACTTAAACAATTAAGTAACCAATCAACCAGACCATCCACACCAATCAATCATAAAACATTTAATCAAAATATACTTTGCAACTTAATGAAAATTCTCGGCTTTTTAACTTTGTGTGCAGCCCTACTGTTAATGCAATCCCTTTGATAATGAATTAGCTTTCTCAATCAACACGATATTCACACTCTTCCCAAAATTCAAAATTCAAATAAACTCTTAGTTAATTTATCTTTAGGTATTTAACCAAATAACGTACCCCCTTATGGTTTCCGCAAAATATGGTTTAACCGACGTACTCCCTTTCGGTTTCCGCAACCCAAATCAAAATTAGACTTTAAGTTTACTTCATTTCCAAATATATGTATTATATATGATTTAGGAATTAAAATCATCCACACAATTTATATGTGCTGAAAAATAAAGAGTAAGGGAAAGAGAGTGTGAGATCAGGATTTTTACAAGGTTCTGCTTATACCCAGCCTATGTCCTCGTCTTTGGCAAACCACTAAAGGATTCACGAAAACCAATTCCTTTGCCGGGCGGAAAAACACCATTTACACACTCCTTCAGTAGGCTAGAGTCCGCCTCTCCAAATGATGTACCCTCGTTCGGTCACTCCTTCAATTAGGTTAGAGCCCGCCTTTCTAAGTGATATCCCCTCGCTTAGCCAATGATCCAAATAACCTTGAACCGTTAATATCAACAAGATATAAATCAATAGATGAGTACAAAGAATGCTCACACAAAGAGCTAATTAGTACAAGTTAAATCTATTTACTTCAATCAAATTCACAATATGGAAATATGGAGCTCAAGAAGATATCACCATAAGCCTTCTTTCTAGGTTGAAAGAATTAAGAGCAGACTCAAAATTTTCTTGATAAATTCACAACAAATTTTATTAGTGAAACTCAGAAATTGATTGCACAAGAGAGCTTTGAGAGAATTGGGAGATTTGAGAGCAAGAAAGCCTGTTTTTTGTATTTTCTTGGTGTATTTAATCCTTAGCCTTGGGGGGTTATTTATAAATGATAAATCAACTCTATTTCGTGTTTCCCAACTAGCTTAGAGTGTTTCCCAAGTTTATAGAAAGTTTGGAGCACAAGAAATATAAGTTTTAATTTAAAAACTTTTTAAAATATGTTCGTTAATAGTGTTCAGACATATGAACTTTCAGGTTCAGTCGTCTGATGTGGTTCTGCCCCTTTAGAAAACCTTCAAAAAAATATTCAGAAGACTAAACTTAATCTTCAGTTAACTGAAGATATTCTTTAGATGTCTGAGTTACACTTCAGTCATCTGAAGTGGCTCTGTCTGCTGTTCAGTCATCTGAAGTTCCGCCGTGAATAGTGTTTAGTTTGCTGACAACTTTGACCCATCTTCAGTATTTTGGTCATAACTTTTTTTTATACATCTCCAAATTAGGTGTTCTTAGTGTCAAAATAAAGGTAAGAGAACATCCTACAACTTTTGTGTTGAACACATTTTGAGATAAGGAGTTTTTGATAGATTAAAATGCACCTCAATTTGGATGTTGAAAAAATGACACCATTTGGAAAAACCTCTTTTTGATGTTTTTCATTCCAAAAATGATTTTAACCTTTTTGAAATATCTTTGACCTTATAAAAATATTTTCCAAGTATTTTAAAAGGTATCTAGGTACAAGAAGTTAACCAAAGAGTTTCATGTATCTATATTGAAATCGAATGAAGTACTTACATAAAACTTCCTTAAGATTCCTTCAACTCTTGAAGTCTTCATGTATATCCTTGCTTTGAGTCCATCTTTTCTTCAAACTTTCAATGTACTTTAGGCTTTTAGCAAGTTCACTTTAATATGCATGCTCTCATAATCTTCAAGCTTTATTTAAATCATCTTTAAATCCATACTTTGACTCTTTTAAGTTTCATTTGATTCTTGTGAACACTTTGACCTTACTTTCTCATATATGAGCCCTGAAATAACATTACTCGCACAAATATGTTAAATTTCACTTGTTTGTTAGCATTAAAAAAAGATAATAAGATTTTAAGCCTTATAAGGCCAACAATGATAGTTGTCCATAAAAATTTTCATTGAAACTTCAGAAAGACCCCAAGATTGGATAATATGCCTTCGAAGGACATCGATACACGACCTTGTAGAAAGAAATTTAAGCACCTACGCAAACTTCAGATCCTCAGCAGTCTTTTCCATTTTGACATCCAAGAAAACAAAACCTAATTCTCCATTAATTAGTTCCGACTTCCTCAAAGGGATTTTGAATTTCAAAGATGGAATTGGCCTCTTCAATGCTTCCGCAAATGATTTTCCCTCAGCGAAACCTTCCCCCATTCCGACCGTATCATCCCTCGAACGTCCTTGATATTCTAACATATATATACATAAATAAATGCACACACACACACACACACACACACACACATATATATATATATATATTAATAAAAAGGCACTTATCTTCCTAGAATTTGGAAAAAATATAAAAATTGCATATGAAATTTTAAAAATATTAGGGACTTCTCTTGAAATTTCAAAATTTTCACATATCTCTCCTAAAATTTATCAAAAAGATACAAATCTTTTTTATATTTAGTAAAAAAAATTAATAGTATAAGTATCCCAAAATCAAATATTAGGGAAAGTCAATGGAATTTTTGAAATGTCAAGAGAGGTTTGTGAAATTTTTGAAGTCTCAAGAGAAGTTCTTGTTGTTTTACCAAATCTTAGAGGATGTCAGTATATTTTTACCTATATATTAACGGTGTTTAACAACCCACCCAACTCGACCAACTCAAATTGAACTAGCCTAAAAAATCGATTTTCAAATGATTTATGGATCGGTTGGTAGTTTCCCATTTTGCATAATCCAATCATATGGGTCAATTTGTGGGTTTAGTGTCAAATCCACTTGACCCAACCCGAACTGCCCCTTTGTATATATTTGTCTACTATTACTCAGAGTTTATAAAATAAAATAAAAATGCATAGAATGGACTATGGGATGGGCACATGCATTTTGAAATGTTTTAATTTTTATATTTTAAATTTTATTTTTGTTGTACATGTTTATGAACATGATATTTTAGTCCTTTTGGATGACAATAGAGATATTTTGCATTTTTTTATTTTATGTTGTTAATTGTATGAGTGTTAGAAAATAGACATAATATTTTTTTTGATTAGTTTCAAAACCTTCTTTATATTGTATTATCAATGTAAAATTGAAAATTGTAAACTATTTAGTGTGTTAATCATATTGTCAAATTAATACTTTTTTTTATAATTAAGAAGTCTATTAATTTAATATATTTAACTTGAATGGCACTACTTTAAGTAGTGCTTTCAATGTAACATATGTTATTATATTTGACAACAAATTTCACACATATTTCTTTGTGCTTTTTTTTTTCTTTTCTACTTCACCTTAAAACAAGTTAAATTGTCAAGTCAAACCAAATCATCCAATATTCAAAGCGAATCAAACTGACCTAAATCGCATTCTCAATGATTCAATTTAGGATTGACTTGTTGTTAGATCTACAAGATATGATCAACTAAAATTTTAGGTCCAACTTGACCCAGCCCAACCCATGAACAACCATACTATATATTATAAGCATAAAACATGTCTCTTTTGGCCTCCAAAATTCCAATTGCAATCCCAGCCCCAATTTTCAAAAATTTTAAATTAAGAAATTCAACTTACAATAAACTATCATAACTTTTTAGTATATTTTTAGTAACATTAATGCAATTTTCTAAAGTTATTTAGAACCAAAGCAAATACAACCCATACTAATTTCGAGTAATCATGAATTAAAAAAAAAGATATATGAACTAAGTAAACACTTCTATAAACTCAAATAAAAGATACTTTAATTTGTTTAGTACTACAGCTCACTTTGTCATGATATACCAACATAATACAAACTAGGTAATGTATAGTTGGAATTTAAATAGGATGAAAACCTCTTGCCCATCTTGTCTCCTCTTTCTTCTACCCTCCATAGGAAACTCTAATCTCCAATACTTAATCTCCACATTTATCAAGATTTGTGAAAATATTTCTATTACATTACAATTCAATAAGAGTTTACAAGAGAGGATATATATATATATATATATATATATATATATATATATATATATATATACAAGAAGATAACAATAGAAATCTTAACAACTTAATAACTAAACAATAACTATAACTAAATTAGCCTTCTCTTGCTAACTGTTTTGCTGCTGCTGTTACTAACAAACAGCTGCAGGCTCAGGCTACTACACTCTGTTGTTGCTCCTGCTTATTCTTGCTGCTCTACTGCTGCAATCAACAATTCATAATACGCCCCCTCAAGTTAGACAGTGTATGTTTTTTACGCCTAACTTGGCAAGTAAATGATGGAAGACATTTGAACCCAGTGCTTTGGTAAAGAAGTCTGCCAGTTGATGATGCAAAGGCGCATAAAGCAGATGAAGAAAACTAGACTGAACATGATCCCGAACCAAATGACAATCTATTTCAATATGTTTAGTGCGTTCTTGAAAAACTGGATTGGACACAATATGCATAGCAGCTTGGTTGTCACAATATAGAGCAATAGATTGCAGACGAGAGACACGGAGATCCTTAAGTAAAGAAATGAGCCAAACCAGCTCACAAGTAGTAGACGCCATAGCCCTATACTCAGCTTCAGCAGAGGATCTAGATATTGTAGTTTGCCTTTTAGAACGCCAGGAATTTAGAGATGAACCAAGAAAGACACAAAAACCAATAAGAGATCGTTGAGTTGTAGAGCAGCTGGCCCAATTTGAATTAGTGAAAGCACTTAGATGAAAACTTGATTTACTTGAAAAGAATAAGCCTTGGCCAAGACTGGATTTAAGATAACGTAAGACACGTTCAACAACTTGTAAATGAGGAGTGTGTGGATTTGCCATAAACTTATTAAGAATGTGAACACTGTAGGTCCAATCAGGACGAGTGATAGTAAAATAAAGCAAGTGACCAACCGATCTTCTATAAGGTAATGGATCAGCAAGTAACTCACCATCTTCATTGTTGAGTTTGAGATTTTGCACCATTGGAAAAACAACAGGCTTGCATCCTAAAAGACCTGAATCTTGCAAAATGTCTAAGGCATATTTCCGCTAGCAAAGAGAAATACCCTTTGAAGAACGAGCTACCTCCAAACCCAAGAAATAGTGTAAGGAACCAAGATCCTTAATCTTAAACTTCTCATCAAGAAATGATTTAATGGTAGTGATACAAGACATATTGGAGCTAGCAACTATAATATCATCAACGTATATGAGAAAAGCTGTAAAATCGGCATTGGTAACAAGAGTAAACAGGCATAAATAAGCCTTCGATTGAGTGAAAACATAAGATAAAAGGGTTGATGACAACTTGGAAAACCATTGACGTGAAGATTTTTTTAACCCATACAAGCTTTTATTTAATCTACAAACCATATTGGCCCCCTGAACTGCAAAACTAGGAGGAAGTTGCATATATACTTCCTCGGACAATTCACCATGAAGAAAGGCATTATTTACATCAAGCTGATGAAGAAAAAGATTTCGGGAGGCAGCAATCGCAAGTAAACACTGAACACTAACAAGCTTAGCAACTAGGGAAAAAGTTTCAATGTAATCTAGGCCTTCACGTTGAGTGTACCCTTTAGCTACTAAACGGGCTTTATAACGTTCAATGGAACCATCTGAACGATATTTAATCCGATATACCCATTTACAGCCAGTGGGATGATGTGTGGGAGGCAAGGCAGTGACAGTCCATGTATTATTTTCTTCAAGAGCCTTAATCTCAGCAGCCATAGTGGGATAACTAGCTTAATTTTCATATATAACTTTTTTATATATATAATAAAACCAATATCACAAAACTCAGCAGATCATAATCAACATGTACCCATGGGTAACAGGGATACATCGGAAACACATCACGGAAGCCTATGTAGTAGGAAACATAAATCATAAACACCTCATTATACCATATATCACAATACCAAAGTTACTACAACCACTGTATTTGTATATACACAATACACAACCCAAAAGATGTCTTAGGGCCATTTCCACAAAATACATTTGACCCTATCAAAACTGTAACAACCTGGGATTTTTTAACAGGGTTCGTCGACGAATACAAGGGATTTGTCGACGAGCGCATAAGGTACTTCGTCGACGAAGCCACATCTCGTCGACGAGAAAATACCGAGAGAGGTTTTAGGGTTACTTGAATTTCATCGACGAGGGAGCAAGGTTCGTCAGCGAAATTACTGAAAGATTCGTCGACGAGACAAGTCATCTCGTCGACGAAGTCCGCAGTATAAATAGTGTTTAACCCAGATTTTTGATGAAAAACGGCGTAAGAAACCTGTCCTCTCTCTCTCTCTCTACGTCTCTCTCTCACTTCTCTCTTCGTTTCCGGGCCTATTTCTCGTCGGATCGAAGATTTGAGGCTACCACGATGCTCCTGGCGAAGTTCTTTGCAAGTCTGTCGGAGCTGATCGTGGGGAAAGTTAATTTGAAATTTGTCCCAAATCCAGGGTAAGGTATTTTGTTAAGATTATGTCTTCCATCTAGTTATGAGAAATGATGTAAATAAGAAAATACTGATATTTTGTTCTGGGGAATCTTATTTTCAGGATGTTGAGTTAGGAACCCTACAGGTATAGAGCCAGAATTTTATAGGGGCTTTTCAGAGTTAAGGTAAGGGAAATATGCTATGTTAGGAGTTTTCATAATGTTATCAGAGATTTCATAGACATATATTTATACCAATTTATTATACAGTATTTACAGAATATGAGTCTAAATGCTTGTGTGGCCTAAGTAGATTTACATGTGGTAAAGAACTTATATAGCTTTTATAATATATCATACTATACTAAATACACATATATAGACAGTATATACAGTTTATATAGTTTTTCCCAGTATATGGAGTTATATAGAATATACAGATATAGATACATATTCACAAAGATTATACAGAGAAATTTACATGCATATACAACTATTATACGAATAGTTTCATGAAACATATATATATATATATATATATATGTAGATTTACATGTGGTAAAGAACTTATATAGCTTTTATAATATATCATACTATACTGAATACACAGATATAGACATTATATACAGTTTATATAGTTTTTCCCCAATATACGGAGTTATACAGAATATACAGATATAGATACATATTCACAGAGATTATACAAAGAAATTTACATGCATATACAACTTTTATACGAATAGTTTCATGAAATAGATATATATATATATATATGTATACATACATAGACATGTATACAGTTTTATTCAGATCAGTACATATATTAGAGCTTTATACAGAATAGTATATACAGAGTTATAGCATGCGATGTTTTCTATTACCATAACATACAGAGTATACAGACAGACTATATAGACAGAGTATACAGACAGATATACAGAGGTAGCATCAAGATGCTATAGATACAGTATACAGAGATTACATTATTTACAGTACAGAAAGATAGCGTTATGGTAATTTTGGAAACATGATGAAAACAGTAAAAGAGTATATATGTATATATGTATATAGTATCAGATCCCTGTGGAAAGATTACAGACAGATACAGTACGGATATAGATTACAAAGCACGGTACCGTTGCTATATACAGATAAAGTGCACCCACATATCTTAGATAGTGTGTGGGTACCATCAGCCGTGCTCAGAGAGTATGCAGCTCCCCAGTTTACTGGGTGGAGGGGGCCGGTTTGATGAGGTAGTAGCCAGTCCCGAGCCTAGGAGTGGATGTAGTTTGGCCGGGCTGAGGTAGGGTAGAGTATATTGACTTCTCTAGAGGGCCGACCAGATGAAGTCCCGCCTACGGGCCGCACAATCCTATCATGAGGGGTCAAATCATGACGTACAGAGTCTCAGGGATAAAGCACAGTTATGTATATGTATACAGTTTTACAATATCTGATGAGTATAGTATGATATCAGCAGTATGAAAAGTAAAAAACATAGATGATACAGTTATATTTTAAATTGTGAAAAGAAAGATATGTTTTATAGATTATTTATTGCATTACAGTTCAGTTTCTATTTAAAAAGTGTTCTTAACTTAGCTGTCATACACTAGTAATAGCATATTTCCACTTACTGAGCGTCGACTCACCCCATTACTCTAACATTTTTCAGGTGAGCCAGTTAGGCGAGCAGATTAGGCTCGCGGATAAAAAGTATTTTGAGTACCCCGGTTGTAGGGTGAGTTCCGACAGAGTGTTTTATTTTTGGGGTATATGATGCTAGAGAGGTTGTTTTGTATGGCTATAGTTGATATACACTGGATTTTGGTATTGTTTAGTATACATATAAATGGTTGTATGATTTGTGTTCCGCTGCTTAGGTATGGATGTAGATACACAGATATATATATATATATATATATATAATGGTAAGAATTTTCAGGATGTTACAAAAAGACTTACCCTTCTAGAAGGGCAAAACAGTTATACTATCTAAGGGAGCTTTATCCGCTCTCCTATCAGGGGCTCCTGAAATGTTTATAAGGTTCGGGGTGAGACATCTCTCAGTAAGGAAAATAAACTCACACTAGTGTGTGACAACATGAGCATTTCTGTGGTATACATATAATCATAAACATAACCAGTAAAACTGTATATATATCATTTCTAGGAAAAACATGTATAGTCAAAACATGACACTACATAAGCGTTTCCATAGCATAATACATCTCATATAAATAATAATACAAAAACAACCTTGGTAAGTTAGCTGGCTTTTGTCATGTATTACCCCCACATAACTGGGTTGTGTGGCCCGAAGGCGGGACATGACAATGGTTGGCCGACCACTGCCAAGTCAAGAGTACAGTTTGTAAGTCCGATGGGTCTGTCAAACCTGGTCCGTACACCAGGGGCGCTCACACACTTCTTAGAACCACATCGACCATCCAATCTCACACCACTCCATACAGTGGCGTTAACACAAATATCATGATAAATCATGAACACATAGCATCACTACCGTGCAAGTGCTAGCCTAGACCAAGTCAACCAGGTTCTAATAACATATAACATATACTAAAACTGTGATACATGGATATTTCATACCATTAATTATCAAATCAATCATATCATTTTGCATATATACATATATCATGAAAATCATCAGCCCGTACAACGGTATTTCATATTTTACCATTGCTCGGCCTGTACGTCGGCAAATCATATCCATAACTCAACCCATACGCTGGAAAATCACATCCATAGCTTGGCCCGTATGTTGAAAAATTATATACATAGCTCAGCCCGTACGTAGGCAAACCATATCCATAGCTTAACCCGTACGCCTGCAAATCATATACATAGCATGGCCCGTACGCCGGCAAACCATATACATAGCTCAGCCCGTACGCTGGCAAAACATATAAAAATCTCGGCCCGTACGCTGGGTTTTCATTATAAAAATCCATATCTTTATCATATTCCCAGAAAACAATATTTCATATTAATTCCAACTCATGCCACACGAAACAAGTTTTTTGTATATTTAACATACCATCATTTTCAGCAGTATTTTCCTAAATATAAAACATATATAAATATATTTATTTTTCTGAAATCAGATGTTGTAGTAACATACATACATTTTCATAAAATAACTAGCTTAGTTTATCCCCTCACCTGAATCTTGAAAAGCCCCTAAAACAAATAGCCCCGCACCCACAGGGTTCCCCGTTCAACACCCTGAAAACGACATTTCCCATAACTAAATTTTAGTATTACTACGCGTACTATACTTTCTACAACTGTCAAATAGGAAAATACTGAGTAGAAAGACTTAACCTAGATTTGGGATGGTTTCCAATTCAGCCCCACCAACGATCTGCTCCGGCAGACTTGCAGAGAACTTTTCCAAGAGCATCGTGGTGGCCTCAGATTGTCGATTCGGTGACTAATGGAGCCGAATTCCAAGGAGAGAGAAGGGAGAGACCATAGAGAGAGAAAAGAAAGGGTTTTGGAGAATTTCTTGCGCAAGAAAATGAGTTTAGCACTATTTATACTGCAGGATTCATCGACCAACCACGTCACCTCGTCGACAAGTCCTGTAGAAAGTTTTTCGTTGAACTTAAACCCTCGTTGATGAATTTTAAACTTCCAAAAATCCTCTCTGGGTATCTTCTCGTCGATGAGACGGAACTTCGTCGACGAGATCTTGAAGAACCCTCGTCGATGAAACCCCTGTGTTCGTCGACGAGGCCTGAAAAATTTCATGGGATTATCCCATCCAATATGCAAGAACTGAACTAAGATCATAGGGCTTACCTGAAGAAGGCCAAGAGCAATGAAGTACAGATTTTCTAGGGTGTGAAACATCGGCTAGATTACAGTGAAAATCATGTAGATATGATGGAGCATGATGAATACGAGTAAAATGACGAGGAGGATCAGAAATTGTAACATGAGAATTATTAGAAACAGAATTATGTGGAGAATCCAAAGTGTTTGAATGAGAGACCATGGTGTTTGATGGAAAATAAAAAGAAATATCATCAGAAAGATGTGGAAGAACTAAAGAAGAAGAAAGAAAATCAGAAGTAGATGTGAGAAAATTTGGAGGAAGAGAAGAAAAAGGAAATTGTGTTTCATGAAAATAACATCACATGAAATAAATATTTCATGAGAGTGAAGATCAAATAATCGATAACAAGAAACACACACTTTTGAGCTCGAGAATCAAACTTGTGACGAGAGGAAGATAAAGTTGAAGCAAAACATAAACAACTAAATACCCTTAAATGATTATAAGAAGGAAATTTAGAAAAGAGAACTTCAAAAGGGGATTTGTTAGACAAAATAGGAGTAGGCATTCGGTTTATAAGATATACTGTAGTGAAAATACAATTTGCCCAAAAAGATAAAGGAAGGTGAGCTTGAAATCAAAGAGCACGAGCAACATTAAGCAAATGTTGATGCTTTCGTTCAAAAACTGAATTTTTTTTAGGTTTAGCAACACAAGTGCGTTGATAGATGATACCTTTTGAAGCAAGAAAATCAGACATAAGAAATTCCTGCCCATTATCAGTGCGAAAAATTTTGATTGATGTATAAACTGATTTTCAACAAGAATAAAAAAATTATGAAGATGCATACGTGTCTCACTTTTATTTTTCATTACAAATATCAATGTACATGGAGAGAAATCATATACAATGGAAAGAAAATAACAAAATCCTAGTAAGGAAGCCATAGAAAAAGGGCCCCAAATATCAGCATGAACAAGCTAAAAATTAAAAGTAGTCACTGAAGTGCTTGAAGGAAATGGCAAGCGATGTTGCTTAGCCATGGGATAAATATTACAAGGACAATTATTGGTAGACTTAAAAGAAGAAAAAGAAAGCAAATCACAAAGTAATAATAGTCTAGAATCAGATGGATGACCAAGCCTTTTATGCCAAACATCAAAAGAAGAATGGGCAGTAGTGAGAGACTTTGGAGCTGAAACAGAAAGCGACATCAAATGATAAAGACCATTAACCAGTTTCCCCAAGCCAATCATCCTCCATTGCTGCAAGTTTTGTATAAAACAAAAAGAAGAAAGAAAAATGAAATAACAAGAAAGATCTAAAATCAGTTTACTAGCAGAAATGAGATTAAATGTAAAAGAAGGAACACACAAAACATTCTTTAAAACTAAAGAATCAGAAAGCACAATGTTACCAATATGAGTAACATGTGCTTGAATACCATTAGGAAGCATAACAAAACTCGAAACAATGGATGTAATGGAAGAAAAGAAAGTAACCGAGTTAACCATGTTGTCTGTAGCCCCGATATCAATGATCCATGAAGTGGAAGGAGAGTTACCCGTAGGCGAAGCAAAAGCATGTGACTAGGACGAAAAAGAAGAACAAGAATGATGAGAAAGAATACTTGTCATGTGTGTTGGAATTAAAGAAGTACTAGTGACTGCTGAGGCTGACAAAACTGGTGGCTGAATGAGGGATAACAATTGCTGATATTGCTCTTGAGTAAAAGGCAATAATGGAGAATCAGATGTAGTTTCACTAGAAACATTGTTGGTTGAACTTGGTGCTATAAATTTAGACTTAGTAAATTTGTATCATCGAGGAAAGCCATGCAACCGATAACATTTTTCCACAGTATAACATATTATACCGCAATGCGAACAGATGAGATGATCTTTCTTGACAAAAGACTTTGTGTTTCTACGTGTGGAAGATGCTAGAACAGAAGAACTAATCATTGCAACTGAATCAAAAGAAGGAGTAGATGGAATTGTAATCTGTCGTTGACTCTCTTCTTGAAGCAAGAGAGAAAATATTTTGTTGATCGGCAGAAGAGGATCACATAAAAGAATTTGACCCCATATGTGACTATAAGATTCATTTAATCACATTAGAAATTGTAAAACATGATCATAATGTTGAAAATCCATAACAGATTGTATAGCACCACAAGAACAAGCAGGGACGCAAGAATAGGAGGGAGAAGGATGATAGCTTTGAAGTTCATCCCAATAACCCTTCAATTGAGTATTATATTGAGTAATAGAAAATTGGCCTTGAGATAAATCTAATATACCTTTCTTGAGTTGAAAAATTCTAGGACCACTATTGCAAGAGAAATGATCACGAAGATCCAACCAAATTGCACGAGCTGTGGTTGCATAGATGACACTAGCTATAATTGCTTTAGAAATTGAATTGAGAAGTCATACGACAACCATGCTATTAGATCGGCTCCATGGATAGTGAAGAGAATCAAAAGTCAATGGTTGAGGGAGAGATCCATCAATGAAAGCTATTTTATTCTTTGCATTCAAAGAAGTGAGCATCGATCGACTAGTTGTCTCCAATTAAAATATAAAAAACTAGCACAACACCTAGATGATCTGAATTGTTGAGACAATACGGATTGATAAAATCATCAATGGTTGATGATGAAGAAGGAGAGGATGAAATTAGAGCATTGGCCATTTGAGAGGCTTGATATCATATTGACAAAAGAATTAGGCAATTAATGTGCACAATTTGGATTTGATAAATTACATGCACAAGGAAACAAAAAAGCTAAATGATAAAAGATCAAATCTTCAAAACCAAAATTCTGTAGAAAATACAAAAAATATAAGAGAAAAGAAGAACTACTTAGAAAACCCACAAAATCAAAAAAAAAAAAAAAACGATGTTTCAAAACCTGAAAAAAAGGAAGATGTTTTATTTGTGGTGATAAAGATTGTTGTGTCGGGCACCCCACTTGTGTCAAACACCAATACTACAACTATTGCTACTGAATACATAAGAAACTAAAGTAATGCAGAAATTAATAATAAAATAGTAAAAAGAACAAGACAAGAAATTAACGAGATTCGGTATAGAATTACCTACGTCCTCGGGCACCGACGATCAATCCACTACTTCTTGACAAAGTACAACTTTGAGGTGTGTTTTACAAATGAAGAGTTTAGCTCTTTATATAGCTTTAACCTTTAGTCCAAAAAACACTTATCTCCAATGTGGGACAAATAATACAAAAAATTCAAAACAACTTTTTATACTAATGTGGAACTATTCTACCAATGTGAAACAAAAAATAACAAATCTCCACCTTGACGATAAATTCAACAAATTTTTTAGTCACCAACATTTTTAGAGTTCCGCATCATCGGTGCCTTCAAAAAATATTCAAACTTGTAGGATATTAATCAAGTCCAAACAATATTTGAACTTGATTGTTGTCACAATCTTGGTCAACATATATGCACGATTTTCAGTTGTAGTAATCTTCTGAAGAAGTATCTTGCCTCCATCAATAATATCCTGCATAAAATGAAACTGAACGTCGATGTGCTTTGTTCGTGCATGGTAGACTTGGTTCTTTGCCAAATGAATAGCACTCTGGCTATCACAAAACATAACAACGTGCTTTTGAACAACTCCCAAATTTTCAAGTAAACCCTGCAACCAAATAGCTTCCTCAACAGCCTCTGAAGCCGCCATGTACTCTGCTTTTATTGTAGACAAGGCAATGGTAGACCGTAAGGTAAACCTTGAACTCACTGGACTATTAGCAAATGTAAAAACATGTCCAGTAGTTGATCGACGTTTATCCAAATCACCTGCAAAATCAGAATCTACATATCCAACAACACGTTGATCAATAGTATTATTTTTCTCAAACACTATACCAACATCAATCGTATTCATAAAATATCTCAAAATCCATTTCAAAGCTTGTCAATGTCCTTTACCTAGATCATGCATATGCTCATCATACTAACAACTTGTGAAATATCAGGTATAATACAAACCATTGCACACATTAGACTACCAACAACACTTGCATAAGGAACATGTGACATATACTTACATTTCTCATCTGATTTAGGAGATAAAGTCACGCTAAGTTTGAAATGAGGAGCAAAAGGAGTGCTTACTGGTTTTGACTGCTCAGACATGCCAAAATTCTGTACTACCTTCTTCAAATACTGTTTCTCAGACAAACAAACTCTTCCTCTCATTCTGTCTCTATGAATCTCCATGCCAAGTATCTTTTTTGCTTCACCGAAATCTTTCATCTCAAACTTTTGATTTAACTCACTTTTCAACTTGTTGATTTCTTCCCTATTCTTTGAAGCTATCAACATATCATCAACATATAAGAGTAAATATATAAAAGATCCATTTTGTAGTCTACGAAAATAAACACAATGATTATGTTTACTTTTGATGTACTTCTGACCCATCATAAACTGATGAAATCATTTGTACCACTGTCTTGAAGACTGTTTTAAACCATGCAACGATTTACCCAGTTTACATACCCAATTTTCTTTTCCAACAACTGAAATCCATCTGGTTGAGTCATATAGATTTCCCTTTCCAAATCACCATGCAAAAATGCAGTTTTTACATCGAGCTAAACTAGTTCAAAATCAAATTGTGCTACCAAAGCCAACAAAATTTGAATGGAAGAATGTTTAACAACTAGAGAAAATACCTCATTATAATCAATGCCTTCCTTCTGTGCGTAGCCCTTAGCTACCAATCTAGCTTTGAAGCGAACATTATTTGCATATGGAAATCCTTCTTTCTTTACATAAACTCATTTGCAACCAATTGCTTTCTTACCCTTGGGCAGCTGCTAGCTCCCAAGTCTGATTCTGATAAAGAGACTGCATTTCTTCATCCATTGCTCTTTTCCACTTGTCTAATTCAGAGTTCCTCATTCCTTTTTTGAAAGTGTAAGGAGCATTATCATCCACAACTGGAAGTGCATAGGCCACCATATCAGTATACTGAACAAGTTTTCAAATTTCTTGTCTTGGCCTCTAAGAAACAATTGATTCTTGTTGTTGTGAAGATTCTTAAATTAAAATCTCCTCTTCTTGTAAACTATTCCCCACCGTAACTGGAGAGTTACCTTGTGTAGTCTCATTTCTCACTGGGTTTCCCAAAATTGTCTTAACCTCCACCTGTTGTTGAGTACCATTGGTCTTCTCTTCAACTCGTGACTCTTTGCGTATTGTTTTCTTCATCATCGCAAGTTCATCAAAAGTCACATCCCTACTTAAAATCATTTTTTTCATCTCTAGACACCAAAGACGGTATCCTTTGACTCATGCACTTTTCCCCAAGAATATTGCTTTCTTGGCTATTGGATCCAACATAGATTCTTTAACATGATAATAAGCCATAGTACCAAATACATGTAAAGAATCATAATCATTAGTAGACTTTTCAGACCATACCTCATTGGGTGTTTTTCCCCCTAGTGCAGTGGTAAACGATTGATGAGATGACACGCATATCTAATAGCCTTAGCCCAAAACCTTTTGTCTAACCCAACATTACACAACATACATCGAACTTTCTCCAGCAAAGTTCGATTTATGAGCTCTGCCACCCTATTCTGCTATGGTGTATCTCGAATTGTGAAGTGTCGAGCAATACCTTCATCCTGACATACCTTCATAAATGGGTCACTAGTGTAATCACCACCATTATCTGATCTGAGCCGTTTAATCTTTCTGCTAGTTTGAGTTTCAACTAATTTCTTCCACTTAAGGAAAATATCACACACTTCATTTTTATACTTCATAGAACACACCCAAACTCTTGTGGAAAAATCATTAACAAAAGTGGCAAAATAATGCATACCACCCAACGAAACCTTTTTGTGGGCCCTCATACATCTGTATGGATTTAGTCTCAAAATACCTTCAGTATGGTGGATTGCAGTGCCAAATTTCATTCTAATCTGTTTTTCCAGAATGCAATGCTCACAAAATTCAAGTTTGCACAACTTTGCACCCTTTAATAAACCTCGCTTAACTAATTGTTGCAAATATTTTTCTCCTACATGTGCTAATTGCATATGTCATAACCTGGTTGTATCTAAACCTGCATCTTTCTCAGAAACAACAGCTGCTGAGCCAATAACTGTACTACCTTGTAAACAATACAAGTTATTTTTCTTTATTCCTTTCATCACCACCAGTGCACCTGATTTAATCTTTAAGGTTCCATCTTTTAAAGTGATAGTGAACCCTTTATATTCTAAGGCACCCAATGAAATCATATTCTTCTTTAGGCTTGGACAATACCTAACATCAGTCAAGATCTTAATAATTCCATCTTGACATTTCAACTGTATTGATCATATTCTAGTTGTTTTACAAGTATTATCATTTTCTATAAAAACAACCCCCACCATCTAATTCTTTGAAATTAAAAAAACCATTCCCTATTGGGACACATGTGATAGGAACAACCAGAATCCAAAATCCACTCACCAAAATAATGTGACAAAGATGTTCCAACAAGAGAAAAATTTGACTCACTTCCATCATCATTGGCTATATTTACATTAGAATATGCTTTGCCCTTATTCCTCTGCTGTAATTTAGGGCAATCTTTCTTCCAATGCCCTCTCTTACGACAAAAGGCGCATTCATCTTTAGCAGATCTCCCAAGAGATTTACTCCTCCTATGAGATTTACTCCTTCTTCCAAGCATACGATTCTGAGAATGTCCTCTTATTGTTAGTGCTTATGTTGTTTCCTTATGGACCCTCTGATCCTTCTTTTTGCATTCAATACTAATCAATGCAGTACAAACAACATCATAAGTAACTTTATCTTTCCCATACAATAAAGTGGTGGTCAAATGTTTATACTCATCAGCGAGAGAATTCAGTAACAATATGACTTCATCCTTATCTTTCACATTTTCATCCAAATTTAACAAATTGTCCAAAATTTTATTGAAAGCATTTATGTGGTCATTAATCGAAATACCTAGTTGATACTAGAAGTTAAACAATTTATTTTTCAAATAGAGCCGATTTTCCAAACTCTTGGTCATAAATGTATCTTTCAATGTCTTCCACAATTTCTTTGCAAATGTCTCCCTCATAACACAATATTTCTGATTTTTAGTGAGACACAGACAAATCGTACCACATGCCTGATGATTGATCTATTCCAATCTCTGTTACCCATATCTATTGGTTTATCATTCAAAGTAATATCTAGTTCTTGTTGATACAAGATGTCTATCACCTTACATTGCCACATACCAAAATTAGTGGTACCCTTAAATTTCTCCACCTCAAACCGAGCATTAGCTATCATCTTCGATGATGATGTCGAAGTCGAAGGGGTTGGAGTTCGTGTGGACAGAGTTTCTTTTACTGCTGCACTAGTTTTTTTCATCTTCTATATATTCAATAGCAACCAACAAAGCAAAAGACCTAGGATGAATAGTACGTACCAACTATGTCTACTCTGTTTTATCTTATGAAATTCCACTTTGACTAGGCCGACCTCCAGGGAGCTACTGAGTCGCAATGGTCTCTGAGCACTCGCTTAGACAAGGTCTTTCTTAGGCATCAAACATGGAATCAAGGATCCTAACAAAGAAATACCTCCGTGTCGACACTATTCAACCTAGCTCTGATACCAATTGTTGTGTCGGGCACCCCACTTGTGCCAAACACCAATACTACAACTATTGCTATTGAATATATAAGAAACTAAAGTAATGCAGAAACTAATAATAAAACAGTAAAAAGAACAAGACAAGAAATTAATGAGGTTCGGTATAGAATTACCTACGTCCTCGGGCATCGACGATCAATCCACTACTTTTTGATAAAGTACAACTTTGAAGTGTGTTTTACAAATGAAAAATTGAACTCTTTATATAGCTTCAACCTCAAGTCCAAAAAACACTTCTCTCCAATGTGGGACAAATAATACAAAAAATTCAAAACAACTTTTTATGCTAATGTAAAACTATTCTACCAATGTGGGACAAAAAACAACAAAGATCACTAAGCTAGCAACTACAAATTTAAGCTTAAAAATATACCATCTTCCTCAAATGGAGTATAAGCTTTAGATGATCAAATTAATCAAGTTAGTGAAATTGGAACAATTTCTAATCAAGATCTAGAAAGCGATGATATTACAAACAATATTACACAATTAGAATAAACTTTGAAAAAAAATTGCAATAAATCCAATAGCCTTCACAAATAATTTAAATGATAATATGACAATGCTAGTAGCACAAACTAAATCATATTATCCTAGGCAAACTACTCTAGATTTACAATTCGAAGAAGATTTACCATATAGAGCATATTAAGGCCAGTCTCTCTGTCAATGGAATATTGATGGGCTATTAGAATACCAAATTCTCAATGTTACTAGGAAAATGTTTATAGTTAGACACATCTATGTTATTAAACAAAAGAAATTGCCCAACCAAGATTTAACAATTTGAAATTCTATAACAATTTGAATTAAGTTTGTATTTGTATCCCATCTTATAATCAAATTTATAAATTTGAATTTATATTCTTTATCTACAAATTGGATTCGTTTTTTTATTGTCACTTTATCTTTCTATATTGCATTTTTATTTCATCATTAAATTGCTAATTTTGCAAGTCTTGGGTTGCTAATAGTATTAGTGCGAGTTGATATGTGTAAATTTTTAAATTTAGTTTCCCAAAACTTGAGGCTTATAGGCTATAAGAGAAGACAATACAACCTGTTTTGATGATGAGGAAGGGCAGTGAGACCATAGATCTAGGCAGTAAGAGAAGATAGTACAACTCATGTCATGTGTTTCGAGTTCCAGTAGCCACTTAGGTTGTGAAACTGGAAAAACTATAATAAGTTAAGAGTCATGTTGGGAAGATAAAGAACTTTCAAATTGGAAATTTACCAGATTTAGATAAAACTACAATTTACAAAAAGGGTAAAACTTTAGATTTTAGAAAGGGTAAAATATAATTATTTTTCATATATTTGCTACACACATACCAAGGGCATAATAGTTGACCCACTTCTAAAAATGAGCAGCGCAAAGACCATCTCAAGTAAAGGTGTTACGTCATGTAATACTTAACCCAAAAAGACCAGATCGTCTCCTCAGGAAATGCAGATTGGTTTTAAACTAGCGCAAAACAATAAAAAGAAAATATGAAAACAATTTTACTAAATATAGTTCAAATTCGGTTTCTGGGGTTTTTGAGAATTGGTGGTGAAATTAAAACAAGTTGAAACCTAAAACAACATAGTATGCCTAAACAGGAAAATACTACCATGCAATTAAACAAATAAACCAACTGCACCAACTTAGTATAATTCATTCAACCATCCAAATAAACTATAAAAACTTCAAACAAGCAAATTAACTAAGGGCCTAAACAAAAGGCCCCTAGACAATAAAATACCTTAACACACTACTTGAAAAAATATTTAAATCCAGCATTAATTTTAAATAAACACAGCAAAGCAAACTCAACACATAATATAACTTAAATTAGATTTAATGACCTTAAATAAAAAGAGAAACAAACTGACTTTAATAATAAGAACAACTCAAATAAAATTTCATTCCAACAAAGATTTCAAATAAGGAAACAAACTGACCTTAATAATAAATATTAACTCAAACAAACATTTAAGATTCAAAACAAAAGAGAGAGAGAATTAAAGCAACTAATATAAATAACTCAAATGAAATTTAAACTCAATAGTGGCATTAAATAAAAAAGACAACCTACATTTAATAATGCTCCAACAAATATTAAACCAACACGAATAAACTTACAAATAAGTATTTAAATTACATTAAAATAAAACTAAACAGTAAAGAAAAGAGAGAGAGAGAGCAATGGAGGGAGAGGTGGAGAGTTGCAGCAGAAGCTGCTCGATTTCCCCTTGCTGTGTCCCGCAATGCAGCTCCCAAGGCACCAGTAAAAAACTCCCACACGCAAACTCCTTGCTATATTTTAAACCCTAGCTACCCAAAAACCCTTAGCGCCTACTGCCCACCCCCCCCCTTTTTTTTTTGTTTTTAACCGGCCTGCCCCCTTTATTTGCAACCCAGCACCTCTCATAAAAACCTCTTGCATGGCCGTGTCACATCATGATCCGACCTCCCTTTTTTTTTCCAATTTGGCTCCTGCATGTACACACACAACACAGCCTAGCCCACTCACTTCTTTTTCTATTTCAATTATTCTGCCTTGCTGCCTCCTCACATGCTAGGGTCTCACATACGACCAACCCTGCATGTTAAAGCCCAGCTACTGCCTTTTAATCCCCTGCACACACAGCCAGACCCAACCCACTCTTCACGCACACACGCAAGCAAGCCCAGCAGTATTCTCTTTCTATCCCAGCTGCGCACGGTACCCTAGGCCCATCTTCATGCACGCTTTACACGGATCTCCTTTGGTTCCTTTCAGCTGGTCTCCAGGGAACACACGGCTAGCCTTGCATGGCTTCATGCATGTAAATTTTAAATACCCGACACCCGGCGCATTCACGCATGCACACGGCTCACGAAGTGCATTTTGCATGCATGCACAGTCCACTCCTAGCTTCGTTTATCCTGCAACAATAATTAAACATAGATCTTTGTAAATTTGTGGTACAATTACGATAATTATCTTGAAATTATAAAACGAGCTCAATGATTAAAATAGTATACATAATTAAGTATTTAATTAAAATAGTAACACTTAGTTAATGCATTTAAATACTTAACTACGCAACTTTGACGCGTAATCAATAGTCTTTTTCCATAAATACCTATCAAGATTCCCATGTTAAACTAAACATTTACATAGAAATTTTGTATACATTTTTAGGAATCTTGCAACAAATACTAAACAAAAATATTCCCATGAGATAGACATCTTGTTTTTATGAATGAGATTTCTAAAAATTTCATTATAGTTAGTTTGACGGAGAACGGAACTGATCGAAAGTGTAAACATTAGAAATAAGTAACTATTTGAATCTCAACGATATATTTGAGAATAAATATAGTTTCTAAAAAAGTTTTGAAATTATTAAACTTAAAAGAAATTAATGAAAATTTAAAGTTAAAATGAATAATATCATTATTAAAACTTTTGCATTAGGAGACTACTATGAAAATAAGTTTTTTTTTCCATTTAGGAGTAGTTAATAAAGGTATTCAACAATTGGACCAACTCGCCCAACTCGACCAACTCGATCAACCCAAATTGAACCAACCCAAAAAGGCGGTTTCAAATAGTTTACAAGTCGATTGATGGTTGAAAGTTAAGGAGTTGTCCCAAGAGGGGGGGGGGGTGAATTGGTTTATTAAAATTTTCTTTTAATTCCATTTATGATTTCTTAACCTTTTGTTGATTTATCAAACACACAACAAAGCTTAGTTAATTATTCAAACCACAAACCGTTAATTAACACAAAACAAGTAAACCAAAAACTTTAAGCAAATAAAGTAAACAATCACAAAATACCCAATTAAGATATAATATGCAATTCTTTGGCAATTTCAGCTTTTGAAGGAATTCAAGATATTTGCTTGTTTGCAACCCTGTGAATCTATGTAAGCCTTGTGGTTAATGGATTTGATTTCTCAATATGAAGCTCAATATAAAATCCAACACTTTTTCCAAAAACTTAGACCTTAAATAAACTTTCAGTTAATAAGTCTTGGGTGTTGAACCAATCAACGTACTCCCTTACGATTTCCGCGATTTGTATTGATTAACTAACGTACTTCCTTTCGTTTTCCGCAAATTCCCAAAAACAAATTAAGCTTTAGTTTATTTAATATCTAATCTACGTAGTGTATATGATCAGAAATTTAAACACAACCACATAGTTAATATATGCTGAAAATTAAAAAGAATAGGGAAAGAGAGTAACACCATGTTTTTTACGAGGTTCGGTTTATCCCCAACCTACGTCCTCGCCTTTGTCCAATACCACCAAAGGATTCCATTATACCGTTCCTTTCCGAGTGGAACAAACCTTTTACAAGCGATACCCCACGCTCAAACACTCCTTAAGTAGGCTAGAGCAACGCCTCTCTCAGTGATACCCAACACTCGGTCATTCCTTCAATAGGCTAGAACAACGCCTCTCCAAGTGATACCCCACACTCAGTCAATGATCCAACAACCAGGAATCATCAAAGAAACAAGCAACAATAGTTGCGTACAATAATACTCTCACAAAGAGCAGATTAGTAAAAATTCAATCATTATGCACTTCAATATTAAATATCAATATGAAATACAATGAAGTTCAAGAGAATTTATCACCGAATTCCTTCTAGATGAGAATTAGCAACTCAGAACTCAGAGGGAGGATGGATCAGCACTTCAGAAATTCACCAATTCAGATTTTACAAAGTGTTGAGCAAGAGAGAGCTTTGATTGCAAGATAGTTTTTAGCAGATTTTTTCAATTCTTTCTTTCTTTCTTTCTTGGTGTATTTTTTATTTGCAAAACCATGTATTTACAGGCTTAGAAAAGTAATTTTGTGATGTCCAAGTTTACTTGGAGTATTTCCCAAGTTTTCATTAATTTTGGGCACAAGAAACCTTTATTTGAAATTTAAAATATTTAAAATTTCTAACCATTAACAGTGTTCAGACAACTGAACTATCGGATTCAGTCTTCTGATGTTCCTTAATACACTAAAAAACTTGAACTGGACACAGGGTCAGATGACTGAACTGTTGGTTCAGACTTCTGAAGTCCCAGCTCATACAACTGAACTAAAGGTTCAGTCTTCTGAGGGTGTACTATCTCTTCAGGATTTCTCAAGAAAATTCTTCAATAGATTGAACTTATTCTTTGGTCTTTTGAAGACATTGTTCAATCGTCTGAGGGTACTCCTCAATCATTTGTACAGACCAAATTCATAATTTTCATTTTAATTTTCAAAATCATTTGTGCTATTTTACTTTGATTTCTTATAAAACATTTTTCGAGTATTGAAATAAGGTCTCTAAGTCCATAATTAACCCTAGAAGAGCTTTCAAAATATTTCACAAAGATATTTAAATACAAAGTACTTACATAAAAACTTCTTATGACTTTTGACATTCTAAACACTTTCATGCTTGTCTTTCTTTGAGCTTTCTTGCTTTGTTTTTCTTTGACTCCATCTTGTCTTCAGGCTTTAATATACTTTAAGCTTTTTAGCAAGTCCTCTTTAACATCCATGCCTTGACTCTTAAAGCTTCATTCGTTCATCTTTCTTTGAAGTATAAGCTTTGAATGATCCTTATGAGCATTTGACCTTGTAATCACAACTTGAGTCCTGAAATATCATCACTTAACCAAATATGTTGAGTTCATCTCATTTGTTATCATCAAAACAAGATTTTAAGTCTTGTAATGCCAACAATCCCCTCCTTTCAATGATGACAAATAAGGAGCAAGAAATAGAGTAAGCCTTAAAAAAACTCCCCCTTACAATAAGCATCAACTTAACAATATATGCAATATCAAGATCAAGTTCAATATTAATTTCAATATCATGCTCATGTATCAAAATAACATCAATCAAGATCAAAATCACATCATTCAAGATCAAATACAAATATATTAATCTATAATGCTCAATTTTTGCCCAAAATTTTCCCCTATTTGACATCAATCAAAAAGAGTAAGATATCAAGAAAAACGCATAAATGCTAGGGCATTGAGCAACCATAATCAAATGTTTGTGTTGGCCTAATTGGGCTTTTCAATATTGTTTTGATAATAACAAAATGAATGATGATTTAACATGTGTTGTTGAGTGGTTTTATTTCAGGTCTAAGTATAAGGACACTCACGATTAATCATGGAAGCAAGCTGGAGACCAATGTCAATCAAGTGAAAGCTTCTCAGAATATTGAAACAATGAACAACAAATGAAGAGCTTAAAGGCTAAGCAGATCTTGAAGTCAAAAGTGAATCTCAAGAGACTGCAAGATTTAGTGATTAAGGAGATCATGCTTAGAATGATATTTGTAAGTACTTCAAGTCATTGCTATTTAGAAATGTGAAACTCCTTTAGATACAAAGACTTAGAGACTAGAACTTGAAAAACTTTTGAAAATGTTTTCGAAAAGTTATAATTAAGTTTTTTAAGTGAATTATATTTTAAATAAATCAAAAATAGAAAATATTTGAAAAAGAGAACTACCCAGCCAACTGACAGTACCCAGCCAACTGACCATATTTGAACGTGTTCAATCAGCCGACTGACATGAAACCTTCGGCAAAGTTAATTGTCCAACCAACTGACTCAATGAACTGAAAACGCCGAGCCGACTAACAGTGCCCAAGCGACTGACTATTTTGAACGTGATTTACCTAGCCGATTGATAATTTATTAGAATTAATTTTTGAGAGACAGAATGGTGTCAACCATTTGTCCAGCCGACAGACTAGTGCAAAAAATTGACCCAGTCGAGTGGGTCAGTCGAGTGACTCTGCTAGGAATTTTAAAATTCAAACTTGCGAGAAGTTTTTCAAAATTGATTCTCTGAATTAATATCTTTTGAAAAGTTACCTAAATGCTGCATATTAAATGAGGAAACTTTTCCTTAAAATGGTCTATAAATACCTTCCTTACTCAATGGAAAAAATACAAGTAAGCAATACACGATTTATGTGCTAAAACTCTCCTAAAGCTCATTCTTGCTCACACCTTTTTGCTGGGGGAAAACTCTACAAAATTGTAGGATTGAAAACAAGGGTTTGGTTCTAAGTTGCATCTAAAATCTTTAAAGAACCATTGGTGACTTCTAAACCTTGAGCTTCAGATTTTCTATTTAGTTTTGGTCTTTAAGTATGATTTGGGATTTAACTTGTACAACTTGTTCTGTTTTTTAGAGTGTTTTTGTATGCAGATATCTATTCCTTACTACTAGATCTTTGACGATTCAAGGTATTGTTGAATCGTTGGACCAAGCATAGGTTGTTGCTTAGAGAGCTTTCTCTTCCTGAAAAAGAGGTTGATAATTGTAAGGTTTTTGTTTCACCTGAAAGGAACAAGGTATAGTGAAATCCTTATGTGGTTGACCTAAGGCAAGGAGTTACGCTAGGGTAAGCTAAACCTCGTAAAAACGGTGGTGTCACTTTCTTTCCCTTACTCTCTTTAAATTTCTAGCAAACATATAAACTGCGTGGATGTTGTAATTCTTTCAACTATAAAAATAATGAAATTGGAAGTTAAATAAACTAAAGCCTAATTTGTTCTTGGGCTTGCGGAAATCGAAAGGGAGTATGGTTATTCAATTTTTTGCGGAAACCGTAAGAGAGTACGCTGATTGGTTAACAACCCAAAACCCATTAGCAAAAGGTTTATTTAAATTCTGATCTTGAAAAAGTGTTTGGATGTTATTTTAATCTCTAGTTTAAAAGCCAACTACAGGACTTGCACATTCATATACAGGGTTGTTGAATATTGCAAAGCTAATATTAAATTACTTGCACGGTGTTTGTTTGGCTTGAATAGTTAATCACTTGATTGTGTATGTTGTGGTTGTGGATTGAATAGAAGAAGTTAGTGCTTGTGTGGATTGCCTAATCAATAAGAACAAAATAAGTCTTTAAAAGATTGTAAAAAGTCAAGAACTCTTAAAAAGACTTTGAGGAATTCTTAAAGAACAAGATTCACCCCCCTCTAGGGACTACACCTTAGGTTTCAATTGGTATCAGAGCGAGGTTATAGCAAATCCTAACAAGTAGCTATATAAAGATCTAGATGACATAAATAGGAGTAGCTCCCTTTGGTGAGGGTCAATTCTCAACTAGACCACCCATTTTTTGTGGAATGAATTACACTTTTTGGAAGTAATGAATGAGAATCTACCTTCAAACAATGGACTGGAAGGCATGGAATGTTGTCACAAATGGAAATCTGATCCCCACTAAACTAGTAGATGGAAAAAAAGTACCTGAAGAAGAGAAAGAACTAATCGAATCAAATTACAAAATGCTACAAATTAACTCAAGTGCAATAAACGCCCTATACTGTGCACTTGATGCATATGACTACAATAGAGTAATGGCGTGTAAAACAGCCAAAGAAATTTGGGATAAATTAGAGGTAACCTATGAAGGCACAGTAGATGTTAGGGAAAGTAGAATTGATATGTTAACTAGTGAATACGAAGCTTTTAGGATGAATTCCGATGAAACTATAACAAGCATGTACACTAGGTTCACACATATCATAAGCTCAATAAGTGCCTTAAGAAAAACATATTCCACCCATGAGATGATTCGCAAAATTCTAAGAGCACTTCCACCTATTTGGGAAGCAAAAGCAACGACCATAACAGAGAGTAGAAACCTTAAAACAACTTCCTTAGATGAAATCATAGGATCACTTCTAACCTATGAAATGATTTTGAAAGAAAGAAGCACTGGAAATAAGAATAAGAAATCTATAGCTCTAAAAGCCTTGAAAGAACACTCAAGTTAAGAAGATAATAAATCTAGTAAATTAGAAGATGAAGACTTAACCTTCATAACGAAAAAACTTGGAAAATTCTTTAGAAGAAACAAGAAATTCACTATAAAATTCAACGGATCAAAAACTAAAAAAAGTGAAAGTAATAAAAGGGAATACAAAAGCAAAAATGAACCTCCCACTTGCTATCACTGTAAAAAGGCCAGACATTGCAAGCCAGGCTGCCCACAACTCAAGAAGGAAAAGAAGAAAAAGAAGTCTGCAATGAAGGCAACTTGGGATAATACAAGTTCGAGTGAATCGGAGAGGGAGTCAAGCGATCAAGAAGTAGCAAATATGTGCTTCATGGCACATAACAAAGAGGTAAACACTTACACTCTCTCTCTGAAGATTCGTGTGATGAATCATGTAGTAATTCGGGTGAAAGCATGCCTTCATATAAAGAACTTCAAGCTGAATTATTCTTTCTACATAATAAGTTCATTAAGGTTTCAAAGAGGAACATAAGCTTGAAATAACAAAACGAAACACTTAGAAATCAGCTTGAATCCTCAAAACTTGTTGAAGAAGAAAAAGACTTAAAGATTGAAGAGCTTGAGAAGAAAGTAGATAACTTGTCTAAAAAATTAGCTAAGCCTCAACTGAATGAAGATAGCAAGAGAGTGCAAGAAATAAATGATCTTAAAAACCAAATTCAAGAAAAGGAAAAGGTCATTTACAACTTTACCAAAGGTAAAGATAACTACAAAAAAATGTTAGGACAACAAAGGATGTCAAACAACAAAGAAGGAATCGGTTACAATGGAACACCAAACAAAAGAAAGAAAAACTTGTTTATAGGATATTTTGTAAATCAATCTAAACATTATGTAAGCACTTCATTGACAAACATTTATGAGCATACCACTTGCTACATGTGTAAAAATAAAGGACACATAATGTTTAATTGTCCACTCAAGAAAAAGTACATTAAAGTAAAAAATGAATGGAAGATAAATGCTAAAACTATACAAGATTTAAATAAAATTTAAGAAAGTTTGGGTTCCAAAAGTAACAACATAAATCCTTTCTTGTAGGTTTGCTTTAGGACCACTCCGTCTAAAGATAAATGGTACTTGGACAGCGGATGTTCAAGGCATATGACGGAAGATAAATCTAAGTTCACTTCTCTCACTCAAAAGGATGGAGGATTTGTAACTTTCGGTGACAATGCAAAAGGCAAGATCATCGAAATTGGTAAAATCGGTAAAGACTCTTCACTCATTATAGATGATGTCTTGTTAGTAGATGGTCTAAAGCATAATTTATTAAGCATTAGTCAACTTAGCGACAAAGGATTTGAAATAATATTTAAGAAAGACAAATGCATAATTCAGAATTCTAAGGATCATAAGACACTATTCACTGCACATAGAATGAATAATGTATATTGCATAAACCTTGATAGCTTGATCTCTCAAGATATAACTTACTTAATTGCCATGAGTGAAAATAGTTGGCTTTGGCATAGAAGGTTAGGACATGCAAGCGTGGATCTTATATCCAAACTTTCTAAAAAGAATTTAGTTAAAGGCTTGCCTAACACCAAATTTGTTAAAGATAAAGTGTGTGATGTCTGTCAACTAAGAAAACAAATCAAGAAAAGCTTCAAAAAGAAGAAACATATATCAACAAGTAGACCCCTAGAACTCATACACTTAGATTTGTTTGGACCTATTAGAACTCTAAGCTTAGGAGGAAAACAATACGCGTTTATAATTGTTGATGATTACTCTAGATATACATGGGTATTATTTTTAGCTAACAAAGAAGAAGCTTATAACTCGTTAATCACTCTATGAGAAAAGGTATAATGTCTCAAATCTAAGAAGTGACCAAGGAAGAGAATTTAATAATCAAGACGTTGAAAAATTTTGTAATGAACATGGCATAAGTCACAACTTTTCAGCACCTAGAACTCCATAACAAAATGGAGTTGTGGAAAGGAAAAATAGAACCATACAAGAAATGACAAGAACTATGCTTAAGGAAAATAACTTACCCAAGTCTTTTTGGGCCGAAGTTGTAAATACAACTTGCTATGTAATTAATAGGGTTTCTATTAGATCAAACCTCAACAAAACAACCTATGAATTATGGAAAGGAAGAAGGCCTAATATAAATTACTTTCATATCTTTGGATGTAAATGTTTCATACTCAATAACAAAGACAACTTAGGAAAATTTGATGTTAAATCGGATGAAGGTATTTTCCTAGGATACTCCACACATAGTAAGGCCTATAGGATCTATAACAAAAGAACACTCACCATAATTGAATCAATTCACGTAAACTTTGATGAATCAAATCTTTTTTCAAGAGAAGTCAAAAATAAAGAAAAAGATGATATTTTCAAAAAGAAGGATGAAATATAAATCAAGGAAGAAAAGGAAATAAATGAAGAAAACCCAAAAGATGAACTTATAGAAAACCCGGAATTACAAAGAGAATGAAAGTATAAGAAAGATCACCCTCAAGAACAAATCATAGGTGAACCATCTAAAGGTGTAACTACTAGATCTTCTCTAAAGAACCTTTGCAATCACTATGCATTCCTATCTCAAAATGAACCTAAATATGTTGAAGAGGCCCTTAAGGATGAATCTTGGATAATTGTCATGCAAGAAGAATTAAACCAATTTGAAAGAAGCAAAGTATGACAATTAGTACACAAACCTGAAAATCATTTAATCATAGGAACTAAATGGGTATTTAGAAATAAAAAGGATGAAAATGGTATAATCATTAGAAACAAAGTTAGACTGGTAGCGAAAGGGTATAACCACGAAGAAGGGATAGACTATGATGAAACATTTGCCCCTATAGTTAGAATGGAAGCTATTAGAATGCTATTAGCTTATGCTTCCTACAAAGAATTTAAGTTATACCAAATGGATGTCAAAAGTGCATTCTTGAATGGGTATATTAATGAAGAGGTATACGTTAAACAACCCCCTGGTTTTGAAAATATTGAAAATCCTAACCATGTATTTAGACTAACTAAGACTTTGTATGGATTAAAACAGACCCCTAAGGTTTGGTATGAAAGACTTAGTGGATTTCTGATTGAGAAAAGATTTTCAAGAGGAAAAATTGATGGTACCTTGTTCATTAAAATTAAGGAAGAAGATATACTTTTAATTCAAATCTACGTAAATGATTTAATATTTGGTGCCACTAATGAACATCTATGTAAAGAATTTGTAAAATGTATGCAAGATGAATTTGAAATGAGCATGATGGGGGAATTAAACTATTTTCTTGGCCTTCAAATCAAACAAGCAAAGAATGGGACTTTTATAAGTCAATCCAAATACATAAGAGAAATGATACAAAAATTTGGTATAGAAAACAATAAATCCATAAGACTACCTATGAGTACTTCTATCAGCCTAGACAAAGATGAAAATGGAAAACCCGTAGACACAAAGCATTATAGAGGTATGATTGGAAGTCTACTATATCTAACAGCTAGTAGACCCGACATAATGTTTAGTGTGTGTATGTGTGCACGTTTTCAATCAGCACCTAAGGAATCACACCTCATAGCGGTTAAGAGAATCCTAAGATACTTAATAGGCACTATGGACTTAAGACTATGGTACCCTAAGGACACCAGTTTTGAAATGATCGGTTATTCATATGCGGACTACGCAGGATGTAAAATAGATAGAAAAAGTACAAGTGGCACATGCCACTTCTTAGGAAGATCTTTAGTTTCTTGGTTCTCTAAGAAACAAAACTCCGTGGCTTTGTCAACTGCTGAGGATGAATATGTAGCAGCCGGGAGTTGTTGCGCACAAACACTTTACATGAAACATCAATTAAGAGATTTCAATTTGAAATACACAACTATACCAATTAAGTGTGATAATACGAGTGCGATAAATATATCTAAAAATCCTATTTCACACTCAAGAACCAAGCACATTGATATAAGACACTACTTCCTAATAGATAATGTTCAAAAAGAAGACATCATTATAGAATTCATCAACACAAATGATCAATGAGCTTATATCTTCACTAAACCACTCCCAAAAGATAGATTCAGAACCATTAGAAGAGAGTTTGGTTTACTACATAGTAGAGAAACTAACTGAAAAGGACAAACTTAAATAAAAATCTATAGTCAGCCAACTGACTTTGAGGTCAGTCGACTGACTAATGCAGTTTTTTCCTAGAACAAAGGCTAGTTAGCCAACTGACTTTGAGGTCAACTGACTGACTGATGCAGTTTTTTCTAGAATAGAGGCAAGTTAGCCAACTGACTCTGAGGTCAGCTGACAAACTGAGGTAATTTTTCCCTGTACCAAAGAGCAGTCAGCCAACTGACCCTGAGGTCAGCTGACTGACTGACAGAGCAATCCTATACTTGTTTATTAAAGTTCAAGCCATTTGAGTTGTCAGTCAACTGACCTAGGGTTTGTCTCTTTGTGTGTTCTAAGTTTGTTTTGGCGTGTACTTTGATATGTTGCATGACACAACACTCAGCTTGGTTGCTTTCTTTCCCCTTGTTTCTTGAATAATAGACTTCATGCCTATGTGATATGCAATATGCTACATGTATATGTTTTCAAAATTGGTATCTTGAAATTGGTATTTTGAAAATCTGAGCATAAAGTTCTTAAGCACGATTTGGAAACATAAATTTTGAAATGTCTTGACCATGTATGCTTATGATGGATTATATGAATAAATGAAAAATTGGTATCTATGAGCAGTGCATAATATGACATCATCATTAGTATCTAAGAAGTATATTGGAATCCATGAATATATAACTTGGTATCACTTGCCATGATCTTGGTATTTGAATGATGCATTGTGAATAACAAATATGACTTTTGAAGTATTTTCGCAAATATGGATGTTGTATCTTACTCTTTTTGATTGATGTCAAAAGGGGGAGTAGTATTTGGGCAAAAATTGAACATAATATTGACAAACATGATATTGAAAAAATTCGAACAAGAGATATGTATCAAAATGTAGAGGGAAAAGTATTTGATATTGAATGAGCATGATATTCTATGATGAGCATGATAGTGTATGATGAGCATGATAGTGTATGACATTGAAATTAGTATTGAAACTAAAAATATGTTAAGATGATGCTTATTGTAAGGGGGAGACTTTTTAAGGCTTATTCAAATTTTTACTCCTCATTTGTCATTATCAAAAATGGGGAGATTGTTGGCCTAACTGGGCTTTTTAATCAAGTTTTGATGATAACAAAATGAAGGATGATTTAACATGTGTTGTTGAGTGGTTTTATTTTAGGTTCAAGTATAAGGACACTCACGGTTAATCATGGAAGCAAGCTGGAGACCAATGTCAATCAAGTGAAAGTTTCCCAGAATATTGAAGCAGTGAACAACAAATGAAGAGCTTAAAGGCCAAGTAGATCTTGAAGTCAAAAGTGAATCTCAAGAGACTGCAAGATTTAGTGATTAAGGAGATCAAGCTTAGTATGATATTTGTAAGTACTTCAAGTCATTACTATTTAGAAATGTGAAACTCTTTAAGATACAAAAACTTAAAGACTAGAACTTGAAAAACTCTTGAAAATGTTTCGAAAAGTTATAATTAAGTTTTTCAAGTAAACTAGATTTTAAAGAAATCAAAAATAGAAAATATTTGAAAAAGATGACTGCCCAGCCAACTGACTCAGTACCTAGCCTGTAATAACTCGGGAAAAAAATATAAAAAATATATTAAAAAAATTAATTAATTAAAATTATTAATTAATTAATTAGTTAAACATTATTAAATTAAGTAATTAAATAAATAAATAGATAAAATAATAAAAAAATTGGAATAAAGATATATATATATATATATATATTTACTTCCTACATAAATAATATATATTATTTATGTAGGAGGTAAAAATTTCCTAGAAGCAGCGTGCTCTCTATGCTCTCTCTTTTGTGTCCGTTCACTCCTCCGTCCTTCTCCTCTCTTTCTTCGATTTCGTCGGCCTAACGAGCGGCGATCGGTAAACGGAAGGTACCGTTGGGTTCCTAACTCCGCCACCGACATTTCTACCGAAACGGATTTATCGTGAGAGCGACGTAAGCACCACTCTTAGGGAAAGGTATATTTCCTCTAAATCCTTAATTTCTCCTTAAATCTGCCACTAAATCGATGATCATGCACCACTACGGGTTCCTAGTCTCGATTGTTGTCATTTTGGTATGAGTAAATTTCCAATTGAGGTTTTTTAGGCTCCACTCCAAAACAAGAGTGAGATTTGGAAAATTAGGTAAATTAGTTATATTTGAGGGTATAATTATTTATTTGAAATTTATGAGCTTAGGAAATATTAAAATAGTATTTTATTTAGGATTGATTTAATGGAATTAAGATTTTTGATTCAGGGCTCGGGTGAGCGCCGCAAATATTTTTTGGGGTCCCCGTTGGCGTAGTTCAAGAAATCAGGTAATGAGAAAAATATATATTAAACCAAAATTTTTATGAATTTAATAGAAAATGAATTATGTTATATATACGTGTATATGTTTTGGTATGGGTTTAAAATGCCAACTATTTAAATTATGTTTTTCTGAGTTTGGGATTGTTTATTAGACGCGTATATGCGAAAATGAACAAATGAAAGTGGGAAATATTTTCAAGATAATTATGTAAGAAATGGAAATTATATTTTCAGTATTTAAATGCTAAATGTGGGTTGACTTATTTTATAAGGAATATGTATGAATTTTATTGCTAAATAGTGTGGCATGAGTAAATGTAAGTTCTGTGCAAATATATGTTAAATGTATGAGATGTAGGCTAAGTAAGTAAAGCATTAAGAATGAAATATGATATGAACCATGCTGCTTGTGTATGTTAATGCAACCATGTAAAACAATTGAAAGATGCTGGGTAAAATAGCTTAAAGATGTTGGGTAAAACAACTAAAGATGTTGGGTAAAATAGCTGAAACAGCATTAAGAATGAAATATGATATGAACCATGTTGCTTGTGTATGTTAATGCAACCATGTAAAACAGTTGAAAGATGTTGGGTAAAATAGCTTAAAGATGTTGGGTAAAACAACTAAAGATGTTGGGTAAAACAGCTGAAAAATGTTGGGTAAAACAGCTGAAAGATGCTGGGTAAAACAGTTGAAAGATGCTGGATAAAATAGTTGAAAGATGCTGAGTAAAACAACTGAAAGATGTTGAGTATGTAATGAAATAAAATGAAAATGAAAATTAATTAAACGAAAATGAAATGCGAAATGTAAACAATGTAAATTGGGAAAGAGTCACTTAAAGTGAAATGAGATGAAATGTTAAAGTTATGATCATGAACATACGTGAATGGTTGAATAATGACAAAAAGAATAATATATTATGATATTAGAAGTGTTTATGCTAATTAAACATGTTACAACTAGGGCGGGGCATACTCTTTGCCCAAGGGCTTAGTGAGAAAGGTGAGTGCGCTAGTAGTATCAGATGTAGCAGTAGGGTCCATAACGCACTAGGGTAGAGGAAACCTATTTGTATGGGCGGGTAGATTTCCCTATCCTTGGGGCCTTCGCTAGTAAACCATTGTTTGAACTGTATGAGTAAGAAATCAATCTAATACTTGAGGGCTTACTGAGTAAGGTGAGTGCCCTGGTATGCTTCAGCAGCGACCCTAGGGTTGCCTAAGTATCAAAGTAGAGGGTATCTACTTGTATGGGCAAGTAATCACTGATATCCTTGGGTAATTTCGTGGATTAAACCTTTTGTGTGTGATTGATTAGGTTCAGAAAATGATTTCAGAAATTATGTTAACGATTTTCAAATGTTAAATATCATGTTGTTATATATAACTCATGTTAGCCACATGCTGTTTTAATATTTTGTTTCTTCCCTTAGTAAGATATGTCTCACCCGAATATGAATTTATCTTTTTTAGTATTTTCTCGAGATCGAGCTTAGAGAGCTCGAGGTTTTATAGCATTTTTGGAAAATATAAAGAGAAAAGGGTATATTTTTATGTATATTTTATGTTTTATGTATTGAAGTCTTCAGATAGATGAATAGTTGTGAATACTAGTATTTGTGGATCATGTTTTGGAGACATGTATATATGTGATTACAGGTGGTGAATAGTTAATTTGGATTATGGGTAGGAATAGTAAACTTTAGTATTATATAATTGAGTATCATAGTTATGTCTTCGTTACGTACATGATGTTAGAATGTAGATTATCAAGTAAATGAATGAATTAGTAGCACTCTAGGTCCGCGTAAATGTTTAGGGCGTTACACAGCCGACTGACCATATTTGAACGTGGTTCAGTCAACCGATTGACAGGAAACCTTCAGCAAAGTAAATAGTCCAGCCGACTAACTTAATGAATTGAAAATGCCCAACCAACTGACAATGTCCAACAGACTGACTATTTTGAACGTGGTTCAGTCAACCGACTAACAATTTATCAAAATTAATTTTTGAGAGACAGAATGGTATCAGCCGCTTCTCTAGCCAATTGAATAGTGCAAAAAATTGAGTCAGTCGAGTGGGTAAGCCAGCTAACTATGCGGGGAATTTCAAAATTCAAACTTGCGGGGAATTTTAAAATTCAAACTTGCGGGAAATTTTTCAAAATTGATTATTTGAATTAATATTTTTTGAAAATTTACATAAATGCTCCATGTTAAATGAGGAAATTTTTCCTTAAAATGGTCTATAAATACCTCTTTTACTCAATGAAAAAATACAAACAAGCAATACACGATTTCTATGCTAAAACTTTCCTAAAGCTCATTCTTGCTCACACCTTTTTGCTGGGGGAAAACTCTATGAAATTGTTGGATTGAAAACAAGGGTTTGGTTATGAGTTGCATCTAAAATCTTTAAAGAACCATTGGTGACTTCTAAACCTTAAGCTTCACATTTTCTATTTCGTTTTGGTTTTGAAGTACGATTTGGGATTTAACTTGTACAAATTGCTATGTGTTTGAGAGTGTTTTTATACACAGATATTCATTCCTTACTACTAGATCTTTGATGGTTCAAGGTATTGTTGAATCGTTGGACCAAACATAGATTGTTACTTGGAGAGGTTTCTCTTCCTGAAAAATAGGTTGATTATTGTAAGGTTTTTGTTCCACCTGAAAAGAACAAGGTATAGTGAAATCCTTAGGTGGTTAACCTAAGGCGAGGACGTAGGCTAGGGTAAGTCAAACCTCGTAAAAACGGCAGTGTCACTCTCTTTCCCTTACTCTATTTAAATTTCCAGTAAACATATAAACTGCGTGGATGTTGTAATTCTTTCAACTATAAAAATAACGAATATTGGAAGTTAAATAAACCAAAGCCTAATTTGTTATTGGGCTTGTGGAAACCGAAAGGGAGTACGTTGGTTAATCAATTTTTTGCAGAAACCATAAAGGAGTACGTTGATTAGTTAACAACCCAAAACCCATTAGCTGAAGGTTTATTTAAATTCTAATCTTGAAAAAGTGTTTGGATGTTATTTTAATCTCCAGTTCAAAAACCAACCACAAGACTTGCACATTCATATAGAGGGTCACTGAATATTGCAAAGTTAATATTAAATTACTTGCATGGTATTTGTTTGGCTTGAATAGTTAATCATTTGGTTGTGTATGCTGTGGTTGTGGATTGAATAAAAGAAGTTAGTGCTTGTGTGGATTGCCTAATCAATAGGAACAAAAAAGTCTTTAAAAGATTGTAAAAAGTCAAAAACTCTTAAAAAGACTTTCAGGAATTTTTAAATAACCCAATTCACTCCCCCTCTTGGAACTACACCTTAGGTTTCAGTTTGCATTCATCATGCATGAAAAGATAGACAACAAGATCCAAAGTAGCATGAGAAAATACAACAGATTGTACATCATAATTTTCAATAATTTCCATCATAATAACATTATTTAACAAGTCTAACTCCCCTTGAATGAAATGTATCTCATATCCAATTGAAGGCTATGTATTCATAAAGATACCACTTGTGTTTTTAAATTTATCATGCCATACTCCAAAAAAAATTTATTTTCATGTTAAGTGCTCATGGATACCAATATCAAGAATAGTACCAATATTATTTTACTATCATCTATGTCATAACATGCTTATGTTTATCCATTAGTCAATCATGCAAGAGATATATAAAGTGATTCATCATTTAGCATGTAAACTGATATGATCAAGAATTAATCTCAAATTCATATATCAATATCATATCAATATCATCGCATGCTCATGGATACAAATATGTTGTCATGCTCAAGTATCAATTATCATACTCATGGATACCAATATATTTCATACATACCAATACTAATATCTTATCATACCAAGATTCATACTTTATAACCATGCTCAATAATTTCATGCTCAAATTTGCAATGTATAATGAGCCTCAAATTATCAATATAAGTCAAGTCTTTGGCAATATATAGATATCATACATGTTAGCATTATAGCATATCAGCATATCATATAAGCATGGAGCATATTACAATTATTTGTGCATTGTGCTCAAATTGTTTCTCATGTTTCTTAAGTATTTCTCATTCAGCTTAACTACCTCTCATTTTGCTCAAATATTTTTCATTTTTCTCAAATAACTTTTGCAATAAGCTTAATTTGATTCACATTTTCTTTCTTTTGATTTCATATGAATTCCCAAATCTTAATATTTTCTTAAGTCTTGTAAAAATCATCCTATGATTTTGGCCAAAAATGTCATTTTTGTTTGTATTTGTTATAACTGTCAATAAGCTCTTAAACTCATCTTTAAGATTTTCTATTTCAACTAGTTCATTTGTTGAAAAATGAATTAAGTGACGTTCTTAATTTTTAAAGGGGAATGACTTAATCCATGGAGTCATTTGTTTATGAACTAGTCTTTAATCTTGGTACCCATACTTTCTTGGGTCCGGATAGTTTAACAAGAGATGTTTCTTTTACTTTTCAAACTTGTTTAACTTTCACATCTTTCCTCTTTAATGGACATTTAAACTTTATATGTCCGCTCTTTATACATAGGAAGCATATAGTGCGAGTATAAGTATTAGATGAGGTGCTAGCATAGTTTTTGGAGGCTTTTGTAAAGTAACCCATATAGAGGCTCTTTTTCTTTATATTTTCAACTCCATTAAACCCTATGCCTTCTTTATTTAAAGATATTCTTTGTGCACCAATCATTCTATCAAAATTTTCGTTTCCTTTAGTGAAGTTGTAAATGACTTTGGTTTGATCCTCATTTTTCTTCTTAAGATCATAGATTTTTTAGTTTTGTATCTTTTTACCCTTTTATTGATTTTGAGACATTTTGTTGATTCTATTTTCTAATTTAGAAACATATAAGTCTTTTTCATCATCCATAGAAGTTTTGGACTTTAGATCTTCTAATTCTTTTATTATCTTCTCATTCTTGCTTTCTAGTTTATTGATTTTTAACTCCTTTTCTCTTTGAGCAAGTTTTAGAGATTCTAACTCTTTCATGACACCTTCAATCATGTTTTTCAATGACGTGTATCGTTTAGTCACTTAAACTAAGATCTTATGAACCTTGAATAATTCATTTTGAAGTTCTTCATAAGAAGACATACTTTCGTCACCGGATTTGTAACGCCTCGACCCCCTTAGTGGGCCCGGAGTGCTACTAATGCATTCATTTACCTAATAATTCACATTCTAATATCATTTATGCAGCGGGAAACATAACTATAATCTTCCGACAAATATAATACCAAAGCTTTCTAAATCTATCTACTAACCATAATAAATTAATCATCCACCTGTATTCAAATATATACATATCTCCAAAAACATAACCTACACTTCCAGTATTCACAACACCAGTATGTTTCACAACCATTCATAAAATCTAGAAGACCTAAAACATAAAACATAAAATATTTACATTCCCAAAAACATCATTAAAATGTTTATACCCTTTTTCTTATATCTCTGATAAATGCTATAAAATTTTGAGCTCTCTAAGCTCGATCTTAAGGAAATCCTGTAAAAGATAAATTCATATTCGGATGAGACACATCTCAATAAGAGAAGAAATATACATATTAAAACAGTGTGTGGCTAACATGAGGTAAATAAATATCATTTTAATAACATTTGCAAATCATTAACTTAATACTGAAAGCATTCTCTGAACCTACCAATCACATGTAAAGGTTTAACTTATGAGATTACCCAATGATAGGGGTGATTACCCACCCATACAAGTAGCACCCCTCTGCTCTGATACTTAGCAACCCGAAGATCACAACTAAAGCATAGTAGGACACTCACCTTACTCAATAAGCTCTAAAGTGTTAAATTGATCTCGTACTCACACCGTTCAACAATAGCTTACTGGAAAAGGCCCTAAGGATAGGGAAATCTACCTGCCCATACAAGTAGGTTCCCTCTGCCCTAGTATGTTTTGCAGCTATTGCCATATCTGAAGTTACTAGCGCACTCACCTTACTCAACAAACCCTCAGGCAAAGAGTATGCCCCGCCTAATCACAACATGTTCTACATACATAGATACCTCTAATAACATAATACATTATTTTTTCTGCCTTTATCAATCATTCACATATGTTCATGTTCATAGCTTAACATTTCATTACATTTCACTTTACGTAATCTTTAACATTTCATCGTTCACATTTGTCATTTAATTCCATTGTCATTGCATAACATGTTCATTTCATTTCCTTCGTACTATAGCTGGTTTTTAGCCATCATCAATTAGTCTACAGCTCCTTTTAACTGTCATCAATTAGTCTACATAGAAATGTGCTAGATCTGCTAACATATCTTTCAGTTGTCTTACATTTACATGGTTGCATTTAGCATACACGAGCAACATAGTCCATAACATATTTTATTCTCAATGCTTTACTTATTTAGTCTACATTTCATACATTTAACATATATTTGCACAGAATCTCATATCACACAATTTAACAGTAAAATTCATACATATTCCTATAAAATAGGTTAACCCATATTTAAAATTTACATGCTGAAAATATATTTCATTTCTTGCATAATTCCTCACTTTTTACTTTCTTCCGTTTACTTTTACATATCCATAGCTACATAAGCAATCCTAGGCTCAGAAAACATAATTTTACATAGTTGGCATTTTATAATTCATACCAAAACATACATATAATATAACATAATTTATTACCTTTAATTTCATAAAATCTGATTTAATACATAATTTTCCCTTACCTGAATTCTTGAACTACACCCACAGGAATCCCACACAGATGCTCGCGGCGCTCATCCAGACCCTGGTTCAAAAATCCTAGTTTCATTAAATTAACCTTAAATAAAATATTATTTAAATATTTCCTAGGGTTATAATTTCTAAATAAATAGTTATACCCACAAATATACTCAATTTACCTAATTCCCCAAATCCTACTCTCGCTTTGGAGTGGAGTTTAGAAAACCCCAATTGGAAATTTACTCCAGCCAAAATGACGACCATCGCGACTAGGACCCTATGGTGGTGCTTGATCGTCGATTTGACTGAAGATCTAAGAAGAAATTAAGGATTTAGAGGAAATATTCCTTTCTCCAAGAGTGGTGCCTACGCCGCTTCACGACAAATTTTCTCCAGTAGAAATGTCGATGGCGGAGTTAGGAATCCAACGACACCTTCCATTTTTTGATCCGCCGCGAATTCGTCAAGAAATTAAGAGAGAGAAGGAGACGAAGGCAAGCGTGGGGGCAACGGCGTAGCTCTCTGTTGAAATTGAGAATTCAATCTGCATCCAGATTCAATCCTAATATATTATATAATATATTATATTATAATATTATATCTTATTATATTAACATATATATATATATAAACATATAAATATCATATACTTAATTTAATTAATTCAATTAAATAACGTTTAATTAATTTATTAAGTAGATTAAATATTAATTAATTAATAATTAATCTAATTTTATTTTTTCATTTTTTTTTCACACTATTCCTTTATCTGTTCATTTATTATTTTATGTATTATTATTTTTTCCAAATTATTTCAATCATTTTAATTTTCTAGGTCTTTACAGGATTCATTAGATGACTCACTGCAAGAATCATTAATTGATTTGGATGAGGAGCTTTCCTCATCATCCCATGCCATATAGCAAGTAATCTCTTAGTCACTTGATTTATTTTATGAACTACTAGAACTTAAATTATCCTATGTAGTGGCATTCATTGCCTTTTTCTTGTTCTTTTTAGAATTTTTCGTAAGTTTTGGACAATCCGATTTTAGGTGTCCAACTTTCTTGCAATTATAGCATGTAGGTAGTTCTTTCTTTGTTTCTTTATTCTTAGTTTCTTCCTCATCTAAACTTGAGTTTTGGATTTTTCTTTTGAACTTATTTTTCCTTAGCATTCTTGCAAGTTTTTTAGATATGAAGGCTAGTTCATCTTCTTCATCTTCACTATTAGAGTTTTCGTTTGATGCATTAAAGGCTATAGATCCTTGGGCTTTAGTTTTTCCACTTCTTTCATTCGTGGTCATCTCATAGGAGAGAAGAGATCCTATGAGTTCATCTAGGGATGTATTTTTTAGATTTCTTCCTTTTGTAATTACTGTAGCTTTAGGTTCCCATATTAGAGGAAGTCCTCTAAGTATTTTTCAGATCATTTCATAAGTTGAGCATGTTTTTACTAAAGCATTGAGGGAGTTTGTTATGTAAGTGAACCTAGTATATATATTTGTTATAGTTTCATCCAAGTTCATCTCGAAAGCTTCATACTCACTTGTGAGCATGTCTATTCTACTATCTCTAACATCTATGGTGCCTTCATAAGTTACTTCTAGTTTGTCCCATATTTCTTTGGCTGATTTACATGCCATGACCCTATTAAACTCATTAACATCTAAGGCACAATATAGTGCATTCATGGCACTAGAGTTTACTTGCATCATCTTGTAATCAATGTTGGTTAAGTCCTTTTCTTCTTTAAGAATTTCTTTGTCATCTACGGTTTTTGTAGGAATGTAGTCACCATGTGTGACAACCTTCCATGCTTTCCAATCCATGGTTTAAATATAAATTCTCATCCTTTGTTTCCAAAATGTATAATTTAAGCCACAAAAGATGGGAGGCCTATTAGATGATTGACCCTCTCCAAAGGGAGCTACTCCTAGGTGTACCATATAGATCTTTATGTAGCTACTAGTTAGGATTTGCTACAACCTGACTTTGATACCAATTGAAAGTTCAGGAGTTGTCCCAAAAGGGGGGGGGGTGAATTGGTTTATTAAAATTTTCTTTTAATTCTTTTTACGAATTTTTAACCTTTTGTTGATTTATCAAACACACAACAAAGCTTAGTTAATTATTCAAATCACAAACCGATACTTAACACAACACAAGTAAACCAAAAACTTTAAGCAAATAAAGTAAACAATCACAAAATACCCAATTAAGATATAATATGCAATTCTTTGGCAATTTCAGCTTTTGAAGGAATTCAAGATATTTGCTTGTTTGCAGCCCTGTGAATATATGTAAACCTTGTGGTTAATGGATTTGATTTCTCAATATGAAGCTCAATATGAAATCCAACACTTTTTCCAAAAACTTAGACCTTAAATAAATTTTCAGTTAATAAGTCTTAGGTGCTGAACCAAACAACGTACTCCCTTACGGTTTCTGCAATTTGTATTGATCAACTAACATACTTCCTTTTGGTTTTCGTAAATTCCAAAAAACAAATTAAGCTTTAGTTTATTTAATATCTAATCTACGTAGTGTATATGATCAGAAATTAAAACACAACCACACAGTTAATATATGCTGAAAATTAAAAAGAATAGGGAAAGAGAGTGACACCACGTTTTTTAAGAGGTTCGGCTTATCCCCAACCTATGTCCTCGCCTTTGGCCAATATCACCAATGGATTCCACTACACCGTTCCTCTTCGGGCAGAACAAACCTTTTACAAGCGATACCCCACGCTCAAACACTCCTTAAGTAGGCTAGAGCAATGCCACTCCAAGTGATACCCCACACTCGGTCACTCCTTTGATAGGCCAGAGCAACGCCTCTCCAAGTTATACCCCACACTTGTTCAACGATCAAACAACCTACAATCGTCCAAGAAACAAGAAACAATAGCTTGGTAAAATAATACTCTCACAAAGAGCAGATTAGTACAAAATCAATCACTATGTACTTCAATATTAAATATCAATATGAAATATAATGAAGCTCAAGAGAATTGATCACTGAGCTCCTTCTAGATGAGAATTAGCAACTCAGAACTCAGAGGCAGGATGGGTCAGCACTTTAGAAATTCAGCAAATCAGATTTTGCAAAGTGTTGAGCAAGAGAGAGCTTTGATTGCAAGATAGCTTTCAGCATAATTTTTCAATTCTTTCTTTCTTTCTTTCTTGGTGTATTTTTTATTTACAAAACCATGTATTTATAGGCTTAGAAAAGTAATTTCGTGATGCCCAAGTTTGCTTGGAGTATTTTCCAAGTTTTCATTAATTTTGAGGTAGAAGAAACCTTTATTTGAAATTTAAAACATTTGAAATTTCTAGTCGTTAATAGTGTTAAGATGATTGAACTATTGGATCTAGTCTTCTGATGTTCCTTAATACACTGAAAAATTTGAATTGGACATAAGGTCAGACGGCTGAACTGCAAGTTCAGACTTCTTAAGTCCCACTTCAGACGACTGAACTAAAGGTTCAGTCTTCTAAGGGTGTACTGTCTCTTCAGGATTTATCTAGAAATTTTTTTGGTAGACTGAACTTATTCTTTAGTCTTCTGAAGTAATTCATCAATCATCTGAGGGTACTCCTCAATCGTTTGGACAGACCAAATTCAGAATTTTCATTTTAGTTTTCAAAATCATTTGTGCTCTCTTACTTTGATTTCTTATAAAACATTTTCTGGATTTTGAAATAAGGTCTCTAAGTCCATAATTAACCCTAGAAGAGCTTTCAACATATTTCACAAAGATATTTAAATACGAAGTACTTACATAAAGACTTTTTATGACTTTTGACATTCTAAACACTTTCATGCTTGTCTTTTTTTAAGCTCTCTTGCTTTGTCTTTCTTTGGATCCATCTTGTTTTCAAGTTTTAATATACTTTAAGCTTTTTAACAAGTCCTCTTTAACATCTATGTCTTGACTCTTTAAGTTTCATTTGTTCATCTTTCTTTGAAGTATAAGCTTTGAATGATCCTTATGAACATTTGACTTTGTATTCACAACTTGAGTCGTGAAATATCATCACTTAAATATATATGTTAAGTTTATCTTATTTGTTATCGTCAAAATAAGATTTCAAGCCTTGTAAGGCCAACAATGGTTTTCTATTTTGTAATCTAATGATATGGGTCGGTTTGCAGGTTTAGCGTCTAAGCTATCTGACCCAACCTGAACTATCCTTTTGTGTATGTATATGCCTACAATTACTTATAACTTATGAGAAAATGCATAAGATGGACTATGGGTTGGAGTTTTTTTATGAAAATATTAAAAAATAAAATAAAAACACAAATATAGAGGGAATGGGCAAAAAATATGGAAATGTACCCAAACGACTTTCCAAAAGTTGGATTGGGCTTTTTTTTTTTAAAAAAAAAAAAGTTAGGGGATGGGACACATTATCAGCATAATTTTTTTTTTAAAGGGAGGGGATAGTGCTAATGCGTTGTCAGCGGAGATAGGAGAGAGGAGAGAGAGGCGGCAGGGAGAGGGGTGAGCATTAAAGTACCTGTCTAGCAATTTAAAAGAAAAATAAAATAAAGGGGATGGGACACATGCGGTGAGGCACCGTCAGCGGAGAGAGGAGAGAGGAGAGAGAGGCGTCAGGGGAGGGATGCATTAACTTCTATGCCCTGTTTGCCAAATTAAAAGAAGAAAAAAAGGGATAGGACGCTTGCATGTTGAAATAGTAAATAATGTATGTGAACTGTGCCAATCAACGTCCATATGCATGCATATGAATGAATAGTATCCAAACCGATTTTTGAAAAGTTAGTTTAGTGTTATAAAATTAATTTCGCCCGACCCTGCATGCATGCACGCGTGTATACGTAAAAATATTAAAACTGACTTTCCAAAATTCGATTTCGTCATGTCAGTCCCCTATGTATTTGTTCATCATCCCCCCACTATCACTCACTATCACTCATCCTTTCACTTCTTTCATTTCATTCTTTTTCCTTGATCCTCCAACCTCCTTCACCACCTTGCAGATGAACTATATTTTTGAGAAGTTATAATGACGTCAAATTAATTAGTTAATAAAGTTACGGTCTTATTATATATTGATGGTGTTATTATTCATGGATCAACCAGTATTGAGTACAACATAGGGCCAACAAAGGTTATTCGAGTTCAAAGGAGGATGAAGTTAGAAAGTTTGAAATGAAAAATATATGAAGGATTAGATATTTATCCAAATGAGTGTATGTTAGAACTGACATTGAGATATTCGCAATGAGGGGGTGCTGGAAATTTTTTGTACATTGATTTCAATAAAAAATGATGCATACATCCTAATTGCGTTAGACCCGCAAAGTTCTTGTACGGACATGTGAAACGCATTTCTCAAAGCAGCAGTATGGGCGGAGCTCCAATTGTGCAGGGGCAAGCATTTATCCATTTTCAACCATATACCAAATATAATACTGGTGAGACGAGCAGACTATTGGATCACCTTTCATAGGTGACTGCGACATTAGATTTGAATGACATTCTCGGTACATCATTTCAGTCGAAATTCTTGTCAACAGAGAGCTTTGACACGAAGAGGCTACTTTGCAAAGATTCAATGTGGGAAACAATTATTTTCAAACGTACAACCATCAACAGAGTATATGCATGACCAAAGTTCAACTGAAATTCTGTCCATACCAGACTTCAAAATAGTTCCATCTATTGTCATGAATAAGAAGATGACATACACGGTCCAGCTGATGCAACTTGATATGGACTGTGACCGTGAATTAGAGGAAAAAGAGGATTTACAAGAGGATTTTGAAGAGGCAGACACATAGGTAGATGAAGCTGGTGGACAGAATGATTATGGGGTTCAGCATTAAAAAGTTGTGATGCCTCCTCATAACACACTTGTTGATCATAGGAGGGTCCACAACGTGCCTCCGTTAGCGTACATGGTCAAGTCAACGTTGCCACATCTGGAGGGTACGCTTGTACTTAGTGTGCCAATTGATTTGATAACTCTTGTGGTGGTCACGGTCGTGTAGATCTGAATAATAATTGTCAGGGTCATACCTTGTCTACGCTGTATAAGGGATTTGCTACTTCAGCTCGAATTGCCGCAGTACACGATCCGACAGGTGCCACTCCATGATTTGAAAGCAGATCATGAGAGTGCGAACAAACCAAACTTATACTCCTATGAGGCATATAAGCGGTAGATAAGCATATACATCCGCTGTGTACATCATCCATATACACTACTAACAAAGAATTTATGTAAGAAAATTACATAAATAGTAAACATTCCATACACTTATTTAACGATTCAAATGAAATAAATATCGTATTACCTAGTCTTCACGCATCATATCAATGTCATATCGATATGACCATAGAGTATGCTGAGGGACGTGCAAGGCCGGAAATGAAACTCACCATTTACAATATCTTATATTCATATAACGTTACACTTAAATATTTTAAATTTATTTAAACTAAAATAGATACTTACTTGACCGCAAGTGGGAACGGGCCATCGTTGATATCAACAGTAGATGTGGCATTGACATTTTTATTGTAGCAGAAGGGCAGGCCCCCTCCCTAAACGTGTAAGGAGGAAATAGCGGCAACCTCCAACTGATTGCGCCCGCATACGACCAACCTAGCACATATCTTTGTACAGTTATGCAAGTACAACGCTACCCCAACTATATGTCGAAGCCCTCTTTAAGTCACTCAACACAGGTAGGAACATTAGTGACGCATAGTATTGCGACTTGTTCATTAACAACAAACCGCACATAAGACGTAGTATGTACACTCGAGCGTACCACTATACGTCCTTCTCATATGCTTCATTAGCAATATTGGGTATTACCTTGTCCATCAATGACGTAGACAAGAATGAGCGATTTCGTCCGCTCCAACTAGTAGGGGGGTTGCATCAAAGTAGCCTATGACACTGCATCTCCTAGTCTTGCTACATCGTGCCCATAACAACGTCGCCATCAACAAGTAATCCTGTGATGATAGCGATATCCTGCAACATTATCGTCGCCTTGCTGTAAGGAAAATGAAATGTGTGCTTCTCGGGCCTCAAACGCTCAAGCAATGCACTAATTAAATGGTGATTCAAACGAATGTACCAAATATGGTTTAGTGGATAATGGATAGAACTCTGCTCGTTGAATCCGCGAAATACTTATGGGATGACCATGCCACATAGTTTCTAATGTGCGTACACACTAATGCCCTTTAAATGTGTTATAATGATCCTCCTCCCATGCCCTGTAGGAAGGATGCATGGTCCCTAATGTCAATATGGATGGACAAGTGAACCAAACTCCATGTCTTAAGTGTTAAATGTGGTGGGAAGCGTGTAGACTGAATAAATGTTTTAGACAAGGGAACTAATGCAAGCAAAACAACTACATGAGTGATAGTGGATGATGATGAACAAATATATAAGGGAAAAAATTACTAAACCGACTTTTGGAAAGTCGATTTTGGTCTTTTTACGTACACATGCATGCAGGGGTTGACAAAATAAATTTTAGCACCAAACTGACTTTCCACTATTCACCACGTAAACATGCATGCATCCCATCCCATATATTTTTTTTAATAAAAATTCTAATAGCACCGGTGCTTTAATGCATGCACTCTCCCACCCCCTCACGCAATCTTTCTCCTCTCTCTCCTCTCCATCAGTGCAGAACCGCGTGTCCCATCCCCCCCCCCCCCCTTTTTTTTCTTTTAATTTGGTAGACAAGCATTAAATGCTCCCCTCCCCTTTCCGCTGAAAGTCTCTCTCTCCTCTTCTATCATTGACGCGTTGTCCATTTAAAAAAAAAAAAAAATTAATTGCTGACAAAGCGTCCCATCCATTTTTTTTGTATTTTTTTAAAGCGGGACATTTGCATATTTTTCTCACTTTCCTCTATATTTGTGTTTTTTTCTTTTATTTTGTTAATATTTTCATAAAAAACTCCTATGGGTTGAACATATGCATTTTAAAATGTTTTAATTTTATTTCTATTGTAATAATGCTTAGGGATATGATGTTTTAGTTATTTTGATTGCAAATGGCATGTATGTTAGAAAATTGACATAGTTTACATTTTTTGATTTAATATTGTTAACGGTACATGAGTTGGAAAATAGACATAGCATTTTTTATTAGTTTTGGAATGTTCTTATACTGTATTATCAATGGAAAATTAAAAATTGGAAAGTACTTAATTTGTTACTCATAATATTATATTGATACTACTATTTTTAAGAAGTCAATTAATCTGATATATTTAACTTGAATGACATTAGCTTAAGTAACATTTTTAATGTAATATATGTTATTATGTTTGATGAAAATTCTTATACCTAATACCTTTTGTATTTTTTTTCCTATTTTGTTTTAAAATAAGTTACACAGTTAATTCGGACCAACCTACTCAATATTCAATGCATTTTAATGATTTTAATTAGAATTCACTTCTTGTCAAATTGGCAAGATTGGATCGATTAAAATTGCCAACTTAATTTAATAACAAAATTTGGAAAGTTGTTAACAATAGTTAGGTTTTAAGAGTTGTGTAGAAAGTTCTTAACAATAGTTAGGTTTTATAAAAGTGTTGAAGTAAAAATGACTTGCCCTAATTCTTAAAAAATTCTAACGCAGAGAAGTTTGCTTTGACCCTCATTTATATACAGTGTGGGAGGGTCACTCAAGTCGCACAGAAACTGATAGGGTATAAAAATATCAGCCAGGACCGGCAAAACCCTCTCTCTGCGCCCTTCTCAGGAGTCCTCCATTCCGTGTCCGGCTGATTAGGGTTTTAGCAGTCAATCGAATCAATCCGCTGAAGCTGTATGGCTGGTGCAGGAATCCATCCATACCATCAGCAATGGCCACCGGCTCCTGCTCCTCCTCCGCCGCCTCCTGCTGCCGCCACCGTCCCTCCGCCTCCCCATCTTCAACCCCCTCCCATCCTCGTCGATAACCCTAACCGCCCCACTACCGACGAGGTACTGCTTTTCTTGCTTTTCAAAGTAAAATTGCGTTCTAGAGAATCAGGAAAGGAAGAAATTTTTCGAATGCTGAGACTAAAGTGTATGTTATCTTTCGTTATATTTTTGTAATGTGTTGGGTTTCAGGTGAGGACTATCTTCATAACGGGCCTGCCGGAGGACGTGAAGGAGAGGGAGCTGCAGAATCTGCTGAGATGGTTGCCTGGTTACGAGGCTTCGCAGGTCAACTTCAAAGGAGAACATCCCATGGGCTTTGCTCTCTTTTCGGGTGCTCAGTTTGCCATTGCTGCCAAAGACGCCCTTCAGGTCATCATCATCAACATCTTCTTTGTTGGGAGATTTCTGTTTTAGTTTAATTGAAACTTGTTTGGTTAGCATTTTTGGGCGTGTCTTTTATTTGCTTATAGGAGCTAATAAACTCAATTGTGTTTGCTTTGAAAAAATAAGAAAATTGCTACTCAAGGAATGCCTTAAGTTAGTATGCCCTACTGCGTGTAATTTTACTGGTGTTTATTATTATTAATTGGCAAAAGGAAAGACTGTCAATATTACTAGTCTTTAGTTATCTAGGTACTTGTTCATGCCTTCATCAATACTCTTTAAATAATTTGAAAGCATCTTCAAGCTAGTATATTTTAAGTTTCTTTCCTTGCTTTTTGAAGCAAAATGGTATCAATCTTTACTATTTATTATACTTTACGTGACAAAAGCAAGTCCTAACCACAAACGAAATGCTAGCTTAGTGTTATATTTGTTCTTTGTGTTCTTCATTTTTATAAAAGGCCAGATATTGTATTAAATTATTCGTCTTGGCTTTGGAAATTTAGGACATGGTCTTCGATGCAGAATCAAAATCGGTGCTGCGTACAGAGATGGCTAAGAAAAATCTGTTTGTAAAAAGAGGTCAGTCTTCACTTTGCACTTATTTAATGATTCCTTCTCTTTAAATTAAGCAGAAAGTTATGCTGTAATCTGCTGTTTCTTTATTTTTTTCCTTTTTTTTTGTTTTTTTTCATAAAAACTGATGAAGAGGAAATAAAATGAAACCTTTGAAATTTTGTTTTATGATGTCCATTGTATAATTTTTCAAGAAATGGAAAAAATCTTCATGGGCCATGTGCATGCTTTCCTCATCTTTCTTCTTTTCTCATTTTCAAGTGAAATAGAATCTCATTTCTCATAGATTATCTCAAACCAAATGGAATAATAGTGTATACAAAAAATAAATGGGCATTTCTTGCACAAGAGAAACTATTTGTGAAGTTATTAAGGGGTCTTGCGAGATGTATAGGATGAATGGTTGTTGAAGCCTTTAAGAATTCGTGTCCAATGGTTTTTTTTTTTAATATAAGATATATATTGAGCAAAGGGAAGAATGTGCAAGGAGAATAAGGCATCGTTGAAGCTAAAGCAAAGCAGAAAAGGAGAAAAAAAAAAAAAAAAAAAGGAGAAACAGATCCAAATCAAACCAGTGGAGCTGCACTGAATAACCCTCTCTCAAAAGCATCCTGATGAAAAAATCCAAAAAAAAGCCAAAAAATAGGATCCGAAATCAAATTGTGCTGAGGTCTGATCTTGAAAAATACAAGCATTCCTCTACAGTCAAAGCCCCCACAAAATAGTAAAAAGTGCACATTGCCTTATAAAATTTTCACATCTTTGTGTCTTCAAACCTACCCCAACTCCAATCCACAAAAAATCCTCCAAAGTGTGAGGACGCACCCAAACAAGTTCAAAAAAACAAAAAGCTTGTTCCACAACAATCAAGATTCAAGAACAATGGAAAAATAACTAGGCACATGTCTCCCTAGGAACATGAGAAAACACGCATTTCTTGTTGGACCTTTTTTTTAATCTATAACAATTGTTGGTGTTAACTCTAACAAGGATGGCCATCTACACCAAAGCCTTGACTTTAGAAGATGTCTTAGTTTTCCACAAATGAGTAGCGAGAGGAAAAAGCTGTGGAGATTAAGCCCTAGTTTGACCGCTCGTGGCTTCTTAAAAGGACCTTTAAAAATGGCTGTGTTTAGTAAAAAAGTTGTAAGGCGCCTAAAAGTATCTAAATGACTAAAATAGATATGTATTTTTAGAATTAATGCATTGATAGTTTTGTAATATTTGAAAAAAATTAAGGACAACAATGGAATTGAATAATTTATTGGAGAAAAAGCTAGCTTTTAGCTTTTAAAAGCTTCAAATTTGTATCTTTTAGAAGTTCACTAAAAAAATCTAAAAGTTGGCTTTTAAAAGCTGGAAATGGTGTTTACCAAACATTCGACTCAATTTTTACTTTTAAAAAGGAGAAGTTGAGGCGAAAAAAGGGGCCGAACTCACCCTATGTTAGAAAAAGCTATTGGGGAAACTCCAAAAGCATCCACATTCTAAAAGTTTAACATCCCTCATGTAGGAATGCCAAAAGAAATCCAACAAAAAGATAAAAGAAAAAAATTCCACTCCCCCATTATTAAAATTTCTACGAAAGCGAAAATCCCAATAAACAATATCATCAAATAGCAGTCAAGAAAGACGAAATAGAAGCCTCATGATAAGAAGAAAGATGAAAACCCATATCCCTAATCTTCATACCTTGGTATTGCGGTATTTGGAGGTTTAAGGTGTCTGGGAAGATTTGGGATTTTGTTTGGATTGTGATTCTAGAAAGGATTAACACGCATGATCTACTTCAAAGGAGAGGACCGTATATGGCCCTCAATCTCAATATGTGCTTCGTGTGTTGTGAAGATAGTGAGCCCAATGCCTATCTCTTTGTTCATTGCAAGGTGGCATTGCAACTTTGGAATGTCCTTTTCTCTATGGTTGGAGAAAAGTAGGTGGCTTTACAAAAGGTCAGGGACTTGCTTTAGGTTAACCTCCTCACGACTTTGTGGGATAGAGTGACTTTCCTTGCCTCCTTGTGGGCACACTTTTGGATCCCTCATAAGCCTCTCCAATATATTAGTCACCTTTATTGGAAATTTACACAAAGATAGAAACGATAGAGGAATTGTTGAAAGATAAGCTTGAATAAGTGTGATACGACCTCCTCAAGTAAAAAAGACGACCCTTCCACCCATGGAGAACTTAGAAATTTTGGTAACCATAGGATCCCGACACCTCATCAAATGAGGGGTATCTTCTAAAGGGATCCCTAAATAGGCCAAAGGCCAATCTAACACCCAACAACTAGCAAGCAAAGCAACCTAAACTGCAGTTACCAAGATTGACCTTAAGATCTGAAATCAACTCAAAGGCCTTGTCAAGCCACTAGATGTGAAATATTGGCCTTAACCGTAAATCCAGATGGCTCAAATGAAATAGTAGAGGTGCCACTAATAAATGGTTCATTTGGTTTAAACCTAGGCTTCAAATTTGAGAACTCTCCACTATGATAATTGGGCCAACAATATTTCTTGAACAAGTGATTTGCTGCTGAAACGCCTCTTCTTTCCTTACTAAGAATAAAGCTGTTACCAGAGAACTGACACGAATGCTGATGTTGAGGGTAATTCCTGTTAAAACCTGCATAAGACCATTTCTTTTGTGCAAATAAATGATCAAACAACAATTTTCTATTTTAACTTCACAGACAGCTCTCTTTGCTGGGATTTTCTGGAGTTGATTTTCTTCCCCAAAATCTTCCTCTAGAAAAGTATAATGCTTTGATTTATAAGAATCAATTTCTCCTCCAACCAGCTTCCTGACAACTCAAATACATTGCTTCAACCCTTTTGGAATTACATGGAAATGAAAATAAGGCCCGTGTGAAAGCAATAGTTTAGAAATGATTCCACAAAAGTCAGAGAGAGATTGTCTTAAGCCAGATCTTGGTTTTGCTCAAGAAGGTATAAATTTTAGTAATTATAATCGTGATCATGTGTTTGCTTTAGATAATGGGGGGCATTTGTGTTTAGACTCTGGCCTCGGGCTTAATATTTCCCCTTCTAGTAATCCAATTATTCCTTCTTTTGGTGTTCCCCCCGTGCCCGCGGGGGGGGGGGGGGGGGGGGGGGGGGGCGTGGGGGTGAGACTGAGAAGGGTGATTCTCTCTTGGAGGAACATGGTACATCTTTATTAGTGAAGGAATTTTTCTTCTTCCTAATCAACACTTTGTTTCTTTTGAAACTAATATGCCACAGGTGGGGTTGGCTGCATGAATCCTTTCTTGCCAATTCACCCGATCCAGAGTGTTTTTCTCTATTACATTAAGGGCTCTTAAATCCTTCCTCACTACCTTTTTCCAAGTTATTTTGGGCCTACCCCTACCCATTTTAATGCTAGAAATAATAACTAACTCATTTCTCCTCACAAGTGTTCTACTAAGCCTGCATTTCTGTTATATTTGTGTGTGACTTTTATGCTCAGTGGGATCACAAACAAAGGAAGAAAAACATGTGAGAGAAGTCTTCTTGTGTTGGTAGCAGAAGACTCGTCGACGAGTAGGTACCGAGAGCCAGAAAATCTCAGAGTTAAAGACTTGTCGACGAAAGGATAGACTTGTCGACGAGTGGGCTTTTGACTCGTCGACGAATCCACTGTTCTCGTTGACAAGTGCGCCTGGGTTGCGATAAGAAATTTAAAATTTGAATTTGAACGTTGGGTTAGTTGGGTAATTGGAGGGAAACCTTCGAAGGAATGTTTATTTATCCCTATATGAGGGTATTGTGAGACATGAGAGAGATCTTTGTGAAGTGTATTGTGTATTCTCAAATTTCTTAGTGAAATTTTTGTGCCGATTGCTTCCGTGGATGTAAGCTTTGCCAAACCACGTACATCTTGTTGTTGTGCTTGTTATTTCATGTTTTCTGGTTGAGTTTGATTTGCTTGTTGTGTTTTTATTCCGCTGTGCATCCTATATATTCGATCCATTGTTACAACAAATTGGTATCAGAGCGATTGTTGATATGGATTCGGGATCATCTTCTGCAAGATTTGACTTCGTTAAATTTGATGGAACCGGGAACTTTGGTTTATGGCAGTGGAGTGTGAAGGATATACTTGTGCAACAAGGAATGACTAAGGCTCTACTTGGCGTTCAACCAGTTGGAATGGATGAGGCAACATGGGGAGATTTGGAAGCAAATGCCGTTTCTACAATACGCTTGTTTTTAGTCGATGAAGTTCTCTATCATGTGATGGAGGAGGATTCTCTAGCGGCTGTGTGGCGAAAGTTAGAAAGCTGATATATGTTTAAATCCTTGTTGAATAAATTTTTTCTTAAGCAAACGTTGTATTGGCTTAACATGGTTGAGGGTTCTGATTTGAACCAACATATCAACACTTTCAATCAAATTGTGAATGATTTGACACATGTTGATGTAAAGTTCGAGGAGGAAGACAAAGCATTGATGCTATTAAATTCCCTACCTACGTCTCAAACTTATGAGAATTTGGTTACAACTCTTACATGAAGCAAGGATAGCCTGAATTTGGAAGAGGTGACAAGTGCATTGCTTTGGTTTTCATCAAAGAAAAATGATTACTGATGAAGCTTCACATGGTGAAGGACTTGTTGTGAAAAGTAATCAAGAACATGAGAGACATAAGTCCCAAAGCAAATCTCGGTTGCATTCCGGGAAGAAGAAGAAGGATGTGAAATGTTTTAAGTGCGGTAAAATCGGGCACATAAGATCGGAATGTCCGGAGTGGAAGAAGGGGAATTCTGAAAATTAGCAAGGTCCGTCAGAATCTACAAATGTAGTGGAGGAAGATTCAGGGTACAGTGATGGGGATATGCTATGTATTTCATCATGTTGGGAGTGTCTCACGGATGATTCTTGGATTCTAGATACCGGATGCTCTTATCATATGACAGCAAATAGAAAATGGTTTGACACCTACAAGTCAGTCAATACTGGTTGTGTTTTGATGGGAAATAATATTTCATGCAAAATACTTGGTATTGGAAATGTCAAAATCAAAATGTATGATGGTGTTGTAAGAACCATATATCAATGTAAGGCATGTTGAGGGTGTAGGAAAGAATGTTATTTCATTGGGTATTTTAGACTATAATGGATTTTGTTGCAAGTCTGATAAAGGAGAAATGAAAGTGTGTGAAGGCAACTCGATAGTGATGAAAGGAGAAAAGATAGTAGGAAATATCTATGTACTGCGAGGTGTTACCGTTTTAGGTGGAGCTAGAATTGTTGAATCTGCATCAGATACTGTGGCATATGCATTTGAAGCATATGGATGACTACATGTATTCAGATGTTTGGGGACCGATGATGATAGCATCAAAGGATAGACATATGTTTTTCGTGAATGTATCATGGAAGATCTTGGTTTATCTCATGTGGCACAAGCCTGATGTTGAGGTGTTGTGGTTGAGGTGGAGTACCAGACCAGGAGAGAAATCCTCGTGTCAGCCATTGGGACTGAGTACGTTAGTTTTGTTTAAGAAGTTTTGTGAGCAAGGCAGATCATATGCAGGGCTTGCAAAGTACTTCTTGGTGAAGTCAGTGAGTATGACACGAGTCTCTTGTGACTGATCGCCAAAGGTATCGCTATATGAGAAAGTTGCAAGTGAATTGTGGGCATGTTTTGCGGTAGACTACTTGGTTGTGAGTGGATGTCCACTGATGCACTATTCTAGTGATGGAGGATCTAGGCTTGGTATTATGTCCGAACAGTACATCTTTCAAGGTTACAAGAAAGGTGGGTGCAAGTTGGGTGATCCTGTGGCAAACAAAGGGATGATCGAGGACATGACTTTTGTTGTTAAAGTCATGGGGCAGAGTACTCAGGTAAAGGAAGAAAAACAAATGCCAGAAAACTGTGGTAGCAGCAATCATGTTATTCAGGTTGAGTTAGGGACTCAAAGCAGAAATGTGGGGAGTTCCATCTTGGGTCAACAATATCACAGTATGAATGGGCATATGATGCAGGTGGAGCAACAAACTCAGGGAGCAAAGTTGACATTGGTCATATTGTAGGGAGTAGCTTGGGGACCAGCAGGATCACGGTGGGCCCATGTGCACTATCAGGACACCATTCAGGTATAAATTGGTGAGGCTTTTAGTTAGGAAGAGGGTGATAGTGATGTATGAAGTGATGTATCTGTTGTATGTGAATGACATGTTATTGGCTAGAAATGCTTTAACTGAGGCTAATCAGTTGGGAACTCTATTGAAAATTTTTGACATGTATGTGTTGGGTGCGTCTTGGTTTGCTGATTCGCATGGATAGAGCTGCAAAGAGATTGGTGTTATCTCAGGGTGGCTTTGTGGACGGAACTGTAGGGAGACTTTGTTTGCCATCTCAGGGAGGTTCTGTGAAGAATCATTGTAAAATGTCTACCGTTCGATACCCAAGGATGGGCTGTGAAGTCTGGGATATGTCAAAGGTCCTCCATGATTATGTAATAGAGTGTTTCAGCAGGCAACAGAGTGGACCGTCAGTTGTTAGTTTTGTTGAGGACGCAGGAGGCTTTGGAATTATAAGACTTGCAGCAGTTTTTGTGTTTACTGTTGTGGGAAGGTCTTATTGGAAGCCTAGGGTGAAGTCTTCGGGTGTTGAATCTACAACTGTATCAGATTTGATGGTAGAAGCTGAAACTGCCATCGGGAAGTTCAAGCAGCATTGCTTGGACTTGGTGCATGTCTCTTAAGTACTAGAAGGGAGACGGTCCCAACTGAGCGTTTCAAGTTCAAGGTAAAGAAATTAGTCATGTTTTTTAGGTTCTCCTAAGGGGCGTATAATCGCTAAGGTGGAGATTGTTATATTTGTGTGTGACTCTTATACTTAGTGGGATCACAAACAAAGAAAGAAAAACATGTGAGAGAAGTCTTCTTGTGCTGGCAGCAGAAGATTCGTTGACGAGTGCCCTATGCTCGTCGACGAGTAGATAACGAGAGCTAGAAAATCTTAGAGTCAAAGACTCGTCGACGAAAGGATAGACTCGTCGACGAGTGGGCTTCTTTGACTCGTCGACGAATCCCCTGTTCTTGTCGACGAGTGCGCCTGGGCTGCGAGAAGAAGTTTAAAATTTGAATTTGAACGTTGGGGTGGTTGGGTAATTAGAGGGAAACCTCCAAAGGAATGTCTATTTATCCCTATTTGAGGGTATTGTGAGACATGAGAGAGATCTTTGTGAAGTGTATTGTCTATTCTCAAATTTCTTAGTGAAATTTTTGTGCCGATTGCTTCTGTGGATGTAGGTTTTGCTGAACCACGTACATCTTGTTGTTGTGCTTGTTATTTCATGTTTTCTGGTTGAGTTTGGTTTGCTTCTTGTGTTTTTATTCCGCTGTGCATCCTATATATCCGATCCATTATTACAACAATTTCAAATGCCCGAACCATCTAAGGCGCCCTTCTCTTATCTTGTTTTCAACTGGTGCTATACCTAAATTATTGTATATATGCTCATTCCTTTTTCTTTTAATGTTAAACCATTCATCCAACTCAACATATGCATCTCAACAACTTTCATTTTTTGTATATGTTGTTTCTTAGTTGCCCAACATTTTAAACCATAAAGTATAGCTGGCCTTACAGTTGTCTTATAAGACTTTCCTTTTAATTTTAAGGGTATTCTACGATCGCACAACACACGTGACACACTCCTCCATTTTAACTAACCTATGTTAATTATATGTACTGCATCTTCTTCAATTTCCCCTTCAGCTTGCATAAATGATCCAAGATATCCAAATCTATCAATTCTTAATCTCTTGATTATCTAGTTTAATCTTCTCTCTATTGCTACTCCTTACATTATTGAAATTACATTTCATATATTCTGTCTTATTCCTTCTTATCCTAAACCCTTTAGACTCTAATATGGCTCTCCAAAGTTCTAGTTTAGATTCCACTCCGCTTCTACTATCATCAATCAATACGATATCATTTGCAGACAACATACATCAAGGGATATCATTTTGGATATTCCTGGTTAGTTCATCAATTACTAAAGTAAAAAGATAAGGACTCAAAGCAGAACCTTGATGTACACCTATTGTGATTGGAAACTTTCTAGATTTGCCTCCTACAATCCTAACGCTAGTCACAACTCTATGATACATATCTTTAATGACCTCTGTATATTTACTGCAAACTCCCTTTTTTTCTAATACCCACGAAAGAACTTCTCTAGATACTTTATCATAAGCTCTCTATAAGTCAATAAAAATCATATGCAAGTCCTTCTTTTCCTTAAAACTTTTTCATTAAACTTCTTAAAAGATAAATAGTTTTTGTTGTTGATATCCCATGCATAAAACCAAATTGATTTTCTGACATCTTTGTTTTTAATCTTATCCTATGTTCAATTACCCTTTCCCATAATTTCATCGTATGACTCATAATTTTAATTCCACGATAGTTATTATAGTTTTGAATATCGCCTTTGCTTTTGTACAAATGTATTAATGTACTTATCCTCAATTCTTCTTACATTTTCTTCATTTTTATAATAGTGTTGAATATATTAGTTAACCAAATAATTCTTTTATCCGCTAAGCATTTCCAAACTTTAATTGGCATTTTATCTAGTCTTGTAGATTCTCACTCTTCATTTTTTTAATGCCATCTTAACTTTAAAGATTCTAATTTTGTGAATAAATCTCCTATTTTTGGTCTTCTTCTTATTTGTCACTTCAAAGTTCAATATTTCATTTTGGTTTTGATTAAGCAACTTATCAAAGTATCTCTGCCACCTCTCTTTTATGTCTTCTTCTCTAATTAAGGCATTATCATTCTCGTCCTTTATACATTTTACATCACCTGAATCTTTACATCTTCTTTCTCTAGCTCTCGCAAGTTTATAAATGTCTTTCTCCTTATTTTTTATCTGGTTTAGTATATAAAGTATCATAAACTCTATGTTTAGCTTCATTGATATTCTTTTTTGCATTTTTTCTTGCTTCTTTATATTTTTCAAGATTTTATATATTTCTACAATTTTGCCATATTTTATACCAATTTATTTTTGTCTTAACGGATTTTGGGATCCCACCACTAACTTTCTTTACTACTTGAGTAACTTCCTTTGGACTCACTTAAAACCTATTTTGCTATCCTTACAATAGAATTTAACATTTTATTCCAAACAGTGTTTGTATCAACCTTATTCCCTACTGTCCAATCTTTTTGTTCATTTTATCTTTAAATTTTACTATATTATCTCCCTTCAATTTCCACCATCTAGTCCTCTTGTGTTGATTTATACCACTCCTCTTCCATTTTTTAATATGTATATCTAGTACTAAGACTCTATGTTGTGTAGCTAAACTTTCACTTGGAATAACTTTACAATCCTTACAAGATAGATAATCCTCGTTCTTAGTTAAGAAGAAATATATTTGGCTTTTATTATACCCACTCTTGAAAGTTATGAAGGTTTCTTCTCTTTTTACAAAACAATATTCAATATAACCAAATCGTAAGACATGGAAAAATCTAATATTGTATCACCAGCCTCATTTTTATCACCATATCAATGGCCTCCATGTATCCTCTCACATCCTATATTATCCTTGCCAACGTGACCATTGAAATCTGCTCCTATGAATCTCTTTTTAGACATTGGCATCCCTTGTAAAATAATATTCATATCTTCCCAAACTTCTTTTCAAATTTTTTTTTGTTAAGCCTATTTGAAGAGCATACACGCTAATGACATTCACTATCTCTCGACCTAAAGCTATCTTGATTTTAATGATCCTATCTCCTATTCTTTTAACATGTACTACATTATCTTTTATGCCTTTATCTACAATAATACCCACCCCATTTTTATGTTTCTCTTTACTAGTGTACCAAAGTTTAAATCCAAAATTTTCAATTTCTCTAGTTTTCTCTCCTACCTATTTCATCTCTTGAAGGTAGATTATGTTTAGTTTTTCTTATAAACGTTATTTCCGTTATTTCTATACTTTTTCCTGTAAAAGTCCCTATATTCCAAGTTGCTAATCTTATCTTAGTTTCTTGAGCTAACTTATTAACCCTCTCCCTTTTATGCTAACCCGGTCTATTTTCTTGATCTAGGTGAATTTTGTAAGAACTCATGATAATAAGATTTAACAAAGTTTTACTCTGGCTGTTAGCTACCTAACACAACCCTACTCCTTTATCCAGGCTTGAGACTGACTGTGTGTTACATAGGCGAAGTACACGATTGCAATTTTTTTTTGCTAACTTATTTTACATAGACAATTTTCCAAGTCACAACCAACAACTAATAGAAACCACGCACAATATAATGCATTAAAAATTTTTAAAGCATACAATTTGTGTGTTAATCCAAGCTAGACAAAAATAAAAAATCATGCAACAGTGCTTTTGAAAAATTTTGTATATTCTGAAACTTGCAAATGAAAAACACAAAACAGAAAAATACATATACTATCACAAACACAAAATCTTTACTACTAACCAACTATTGGAAAAATGATTAATAATAGTAATAAGAAAAGAAATAACAAGAGAGGAAAAATCTCTAGTGACTGAAACTAAAATGGTAGTGATAACCGCTTGAAAAATATTAGCATAATTACTCTTTGATGCAGGCAATTTGATGCTATGAAAAATCAGTCGAAGAATATTTAAGCAATGAGGGATTGCAAGAATTCTTCAAATCTAAGTTCAAGATTCAAATCCAAGAATAGTGAAGAAACAAGATTCCTCAACTCATACAATCTTTATTGTTTTTTCATGATTGTAGGGCTGAAGAACAATAATCCTTGGATTTGTTTGGGTCTTTGGGAGAAAAGAAAGGAAGTTCAATGATGGGATTTGTTTTGTTGGTGAGATAACAAAAACCAAAAGGAGAGGGTAGAATAAAGGAAAATGAAAGAAAAGAAAAAGAAAGAATCCTTCAAAAGTAGAAGTAAAAGAAATAAAAAGAAGAGGAACTTCGTTGGTGAGGAATTTATTTATTTTTGGATTACTTTCAAAATATGCCTTCTATGATAAATCACGAGGGTGGACAAAGGGTAGGAAAATGGGGGGAAACATGTTTGATTATGAGGATAGTTAGTTAGAATGTTAGAGGTTTATGGGTGGACTAGGAAGAGAAATAAGGAAGTTCTGATTAAGTATTCCCTAAACATAGTCCTTATCTAGGAAACTAAGCTAGAACTAGTAAACTGGGGGGTTGTTAGTAGTATTCGGGGGGCCGTAGTAGGGATTGGGAATTTTTGCCCTTGCTTGGCGCCTCTAGTGGCATCCTCGTCATGTGGGACTCTCAGAATGTTTCCAAAGTTGACACACTAGCAAGGTTTTATTTTTTTATTTTTATTTTTTTTCTCATGCTTTTCGAATTAAGAAAGAGGGGGCAATGATGGGTTTCCTTAGTTTATGGACCTTTGCAACCAACTCTTAGAATCTCTTTTTGGGAAGAATTGTACTTTGTTTATGGTTTCTGCTCCCCTAAATGGATTGTTGTGGTGAGATTTCCTAAAAAGAAGAAAAAGGGGAAAAGAGTTTCTATTAGTATGCAGAACTTTAACTCTTTGATCAGGGATTGTGGTTTGAGAGAGATCCCCTTGGGGAGCATCTCTTTTACTTGGTTGGTGGGGGTTGGGGGTGAAGATCGGTGGGCAGTAGGTTGGATAGGTTTTTGTTTTATAGGGAATGGGAGGGCAAGTTGTCGAATCTTACCCATAGTACTCTCCCTAAGACTACATCCAATCACTTCCCTATTATGTTAGAATTTAATAAGGCGTGCGACTTTCAAATCTCTGGTTAGGGTGTTCTGGGGAGAGGAAATGAATAAAGGGTGGGAAGGTTTTAGATTTATGAGACAACTGCAACATTTGAAGTTGAAGCTAAAGTATGGAATAAGGAGGAGTTCGGGGATGTTAGAATTTGAAGGTCAAGAATTATAGGTGAGTTGGAATCCTTGGATAGGAAGTAGGAGGTTAGTCTTTTAGCTAGTGAGGAGTAGGAGAATTTGCTTGAAGAATGAGTTGGAAGAGGTTCTTTTTCAAGAATTGAGGAGTTGGAGACAAAAGGCAAAACTTCAATGGGTAAAGATGGTGATTGTAACTCTTCTCCCCAAGCCGCCTGCCCCCCACCACCCCCCCCCCCCCCCCCCAAACAAAAAAAATGCTAGCCATTGGTAAGAGGAATAAGAATTTGATTAGGATTTAGACATGGGGGATGGGAGAGTTTCTAATGACCTTCATTATATCTTTTCTGCTATTACTAATTTCTTTTAGAATTTGTATTTAGAGGACAATAATTGTAGACGTTAGAGAGGCTTGATTGGAATTCTAATACTGGTGATCAGAAGAGTTGGCTAAAGAGATTGTTTGAGGGGGGAGGAAGTTAGATGGGTGGTCTTTGAGTTGGAAAGGGATAAGGCCACAGTTTCGGATGGTTTTGACATTGCTTTTGGGAGTTTGTTAATATTGGGAATGAGATTTTGACTAAAAGTATACTCCTTTAAAGCCTTGGTGCCTAAAAAATTTAGATCTATTTAAGGGTGAGGACTTTAGATCTATTAGTCTTGTTTCTAGTGTGTACAAGATTATTACTATGGTTTTAGCTAATAGGTTAAGTTCGGTGTTTTCTAATTCTATTTCTCGTGCTCAAAGTGCATTTGCTTCCCGGGGGGGGGGGGGGGGGAGCATATTGTGATGCCATTCTTGTGGCTAATTAGGTGGTAAAGGATTCTCATAGGAATAAGAAGAGGGGGTTTGTTGTTAAATTAAACTTTGAGAAAGCTTACGATAGATTAAGTTGGAGCTTTTTTGGATAAATTTGTTGTGAGGAAGAGCGTTTGTGGGTGTTGGCGTTGTTGGATTAGGAGCTGTCTTTCTAATGCGTGGATTTGGTGATCGTAAATGGTGAACCCAAATCTTGGTTTAGCACTTATAGGGGCATTAAACAAGGTGATCCTCTATCCCCTTTTCTATTTTTTTCTTGTGGCGAATGTATTGAGCAAGATGGTGGATAGGGCTGTGGAGAGGGGGCTGGTTTGCATAACAGTAGGGAGAGAGGATGTGGTGGTTTTGCTTCATCAATTCACTGATGATACCATTCTTGATGATCACAAGCATTCTTTTAGAAGTATTTTGGGTACTCTCCAACTCTTCATGAGGGTGTTTGGCCTCAAAATTAATATGAGGAAGAGTGGATTAGCAACTCTGAATGTACTTGATGAGGGAGTTTGGGACTAGGCCATTGAAGTGGGATGTGGCTTTTGGGATTGGCCTTTGACTTTTCTAGTGGTTCCTCTTTTTTGTGGGGGGAAGGGGGGATCCTAGAGCAATAGAGTTTTGGAATCCAGTGGCGGAGAGGGTGACGAAGAGGTTAAACGGGTGGAAGGGGGCTCTCTTCTCTTTAGGGGGAAGAGTTACTCTGATTCAGGCTTGTATTTTAAGCTTCTTCTTTATTTTCTATTTGTTTTTAAGTTCCAGCAAGGTTTGCTAGTAAACTGGAGAAAATCATGGGAGACTTTTTGTGGTCTGGTGTTGGGGGTCATAGGGATCACTTAGTTAGATTGGATAAGGTCTGTAAGCCAAAGGTGGAGGGTGGGTTGGATCTAGGTAAGTTAGTGTCTAAAACATTGCCTTTCTAGCTAAATGGTTATGGCGCTTCCCTTTAGAAGAATTTTCCCTTTGACATTGATTAATAAGAAGCAAGCTTGGGTTGGATGAGAATGGGTGGGATACCAATAGTAATCTAAGATGTTCTTTGGGGAGTCTGTGCAAGTCCATTTCTCGAATTTATCCCTTCCTTTACCCCTCACACTAATCTTGTGGCGGAGAGGGTGTCACATATCCGCTTTTTGAATGATCCTTGGCTAGGTAAATGAAGTTTTATCCACTTCTTTCCCTCATCTCTTTCATTTGTCTGTTGAGCAAAATAGAGCCTTATCTTTTTTTGTTGGGATTGGAGTACTCTTTTGGTTTCTCGGAATCTTCATTTTAGGAGACTTGTCAATGAGAGGGAGATGGAGGAGTTGTCTTATTTGCTATCTTTTCTTGAGCAGAAGTAATCTTTCCTTGGGGAGGGATATTCACTCTTGGTCCTTGGATCAGTTGGGAGTGTATTCTTGCAAATTTTTGTTTTCTGTGTTTTTGTTTTTTTGTTTTTGAGTTCTTGATCCATTCTAATTCTTCATATCCACTCTTTCCTATAATTTGTAAGGCCTAGGCTCCCTAAAAAATTAAGGCTTTCACTTGGTTGGTTGTGCTTAATAAAATAAATACTAAAAACTTGTTGCAAATCAGAAGACCTTTGAAGGCTCTTTCTTCTGTTGTTTATATGCTCTGTTTCAAGGACTTTGAGACAGTTTCTCATCTCATTTTACACTATGACTTTGCTTGGAGGATTTGGAATAAGTTGTTTGGTGTAATGTGGGAGAGTTGGGTACACCTTGTATTGGTGGAAGATTTATTAGCCATTTTTTCACAGATTTTAGGCAGAAGGAAGGATAGGGCGGCCTTATGGAGGTGTGGTGTATTTGCAATTTTATGGGGGGTATGGATGGAACAAAACACACCGATTTTCTTCAGGAAAAAATTAATTTGGGAGTTGGTCTGGGATAAGATCCAGTTCTTAGCATCAGTGTAGTGCGTTGGTTTTGGTGTTTCAGATGAAATAGTTTCCAGGAGATTCAAAGAGATTGGAAGAGCGTGCTGGCTTGTTGATTTTTTCTTTTTTCTGTAGGTTTTGTTGTTTTTTATGGTTTGTTCTAGATTTTCTTTGGGAGATTTCTCATTCTCCCTCTTGTAAATTCTTTTACCATTAATATAATTTTCCTTTGCTATCAAGAAAAAAAGGTTACTTGACTTGAGTACCTCTGAAGTGATAGAAATCTCCCATGGAAGTTGCTCCCTAGAATTTGGCAAACATGATTTCAATTGTCGTAAAGGACTGCCACTGTGGACTGGCAGTTTTTGTAAACTAAAATTTGCATAGCGTAGTTGCCACCACTTAAAGACAATCTACAGTGCCATAATGAGAAACGACTTCCATTTCTAGAAGACTCAATGATTTCCCATTAAGAATCCTTGATCTAAAAGTCAAGACTTCTTCTCAATAATGTTCTCTGTAAATATGCGTGCTTGCTTCCAGTAAAATTTTTAGCCCGTTTTATAAAACCCAAAATCTTGAAGGAGAAACTGTATACACTGCCAGTGCTGTTGCTGTCATCTTAACCATTGCCTTATGCATTGAAAGAGCAGAAACCATAATTGGAAATTCTCTTGATTTGCTAAAGCCATGATAGTGCAATCAATGGCAATGATAGAATGGTATATGATTGTGGAGAGGAAGAGAAAGGATGATGGGAAGGATATGAGGAAGGGAAGGATCACCATTGGACAAAGTGGTCCTCATATAGAAGAATAAGCCAGACCATAGAACTTCGTTGGAGACTAATTTAGAAGAACTGGATAATGAGATTGTTGGATCATAAGCCTAAATGTGTTTAGTTAATTAGTTTTTTATGTTGCCTAGTTTAATTAGTTGTAGGATTATGTGTATTTGGGGGTTTTTTTGTAATGGATGTCTTTTAGGGGTTCATTTGTAATTTCATGTATCTTTAAGGGTTTATGCATAATTTCATTAAATTTAGGCTTTCTTATAAGTAGGGTGTGAGAGTCTTGTAAAATTTTTTTTTGATGAATTTCAATTGAGATGAGTTTGAATTTAGATTTTTAACCTGAGTCCCCCCCCCCCTCCCCCTCATGTATCTTCTTCCTCCTCCAGTTCCTATATTCCTTCTAAATTCTCTCTTGGCTGTGTAATACCTCGATGTTGTACTGCATCATTTGGTATGAGACCCCATATCTGATCTCTATTTTTCCATTCCAATCCCTCATTTCCCCCTTTCACTCATTCTTCTTCCCCCCCCCCCCCTCCCGGTTCAGTTCTAGCCTTTTATCTGTCCCTCTGTGGCAATCAAATTCATGCAGAATTCTTGAACTAAGACTTCTCTTCTTTTACACCTTTCATTCTGTCCATTCATCACTCTTCTTCTCTGTTAATTTCTCATCTTGACACCACCCATAAATTCAATTACCAATCCCAGGTTTCTGCTTCTTTCAATCATCTTATCTGCTATAATATTTCAGTACAAAAAAATCCTGCAACTTGCAGTTGCAATTACAGTCATGCCACTTGTGTTTTGAGCACCACTTGACAAATTTCAAATCACCATTGCCACCAGTGAAACAAAGATTGTCAACTAGCCCTTCCCTAAAAATTCATTGCTGTTTGGCCATGTGTGTCGTCCTATGTGCTGGTGGAAGACTTCCCAGCCATTGACCTTTCAAAATCCTTCTCTCTCTCTCCTTCCAATACACCATCTATCACTGAATTTGCCACCCTCTGATCTACCTTTGCTAGAAATTTCATCATCCCTGAAAAGTTGCTGGTGGCACTTACATGCCTCATGCATTGGCGGTGGGGGCATGGGAACAATTTCCTCTGTTTTCCAACTTCCAAAACTATAGAATATCTGCTTTCAGCCACTGTCTTGACTTCTTCCAACAAAAACCTGAAATTTTGGAAGAGCTTCAATAAATAGTTGATTATTAAGTTTGATACACATTTTGAGGGATTCATTAGTGCTGTCAGCTCTGGAAGCAGACCAAATTGTTGCATTTGTAAGTTGTATTTGAGGTTGGTTTAATTTTCAGAAGATACTCTACTATAACGGAGAATTGAAGATAGTTCTTGAGCAATTTGAGAGTCAAGTGTGTGGTTTTGTGTAGAAATATGTATTTAGGCATATTTTTCCTTACTAAATGACAAATATTGAGGTAGTTATGATTTAAAATGGAATTTAAGCATCATTCATTGGGGGAATTTTGGGGGTTGGGAGGTCTGCCGGTGCTCTGCAAAGCTGGCATGGTGGTTCTAGGGCTCCGAAGCCCAACCACTCCAATGTCACAGTGCCTATTGACTCTCAGTCTCTCAGCTTCTCAATTTTTTTTCTCTTTAGTTTTATTGACAGAATTAAGGTGGGCAAGAAAACACAGGGTTTTGTGGTAAAAAGTGTTCCAGATGCGTGCTTGCCATGTTGGCAAGTGTCTCAGCCATTCCCCCCCCACAAAAAAAAAAAAAATCAAATATGTATTGGGTGCCAATGCTCTATTGTTTCCTAGACTGTATCTCAGATTTTCGGTTCCACTGATGTTTATAAAATTCTCAGGCACTCTTCCCCCTCTTTATTCCAACTGCCACCCCCCTCCCCCCCAACACACACACACACTGCCACCCCCAAACCCTCAAACAAAAAGAAAAACCACAGTGATCTAAAGCTTCTTTAATTTGTTGAATGTCAGAGTTCCTTCTGCAGATTGCAATCATATTGCTACAGACCGCTTGAAGGCTGGTGTCATGTCTAGGCTGGCTCTCATGTAGTTGTCGCTGGCATGGTTTAGCCTTTGTCACATATATTTTCTTATTTATATAAATGTAATATAATTATAATTTCATGTTTATCTTCATCTGGTTGATTCGACTAGATAGACTGGTTGACTTGGGATCCAGTTGAGATTCTGGTTTGTTTTCAGAACATTGCTAAAATTAGTAAAAGAAATAGTCAAGAGATCCTCCACCTGAATTTGGACAAATTCACACTTCACCAAGAACTACAATAAGTGTATTCCTCAAGCCCCATGCAAATGAACAGTATATAAACAAAGGAAATGCATCCTCAGAACTATTCCCTCACATGAGGGTTGAGACACATATCGGGAGACAAAGCTTTAGAAGGCCCCTAATTCTGCTGTAGATATTTGGTGTTAACTCTAGTGATTGTCCCCTGCCAAACAAATGCATTTAAGTTAGAAGGAACTTTAGCCTCTCATATACCCCAATAGAGAGGAAAAATCACTTCAGACTTATTAAGGTGAGAAAAGAACAATTTGTATGAATAATCCCCCATGAATCTGAAGACCAAACTCTATCATCGCTCCTAGATATAGCAATTCTCCCGCACAATGAGCAAAGAAGACAAGCTCATCCACTTCTCTATCATTTGTGCTTCGTCTAAAGTGAAAGTCTTAAGAAAAAGAGTCCTTCTCAAGACTAAGAAATGATGAAACCACATCATGGTGGCAAGAAGAAGGATGATACAGTCGAGAAAAGGAACAGAAAGATTCAGCCCCCTACCCCAACGCAGACATGTTTCCCAAACCTAATACAATTACCTCCACCTAAAACTTTGTTTAGAGGAAGAGAAAAGAGGTAAACCTGTGAAGTGAACCTCCAAGGACTCCAAAGAACTTAAGCTCAAATTAGCATCCCACCATCATCATTTGTGCTGAAAGGAAATTCACCTTAAGGAAACCATCACAGCCAATTAGCCAAAACGGCAATGTTTTTAGACCATAGTAGTCAAAAGTGCGCTTGAGGCACATGAGGCGCAGAGGGGCGATGAGGCTAGCGCCTCACCAGGGTTGAGACCTTCAAGAGGTGCAGTGAAGCGCACTGAGGCTCAAGGTGCAGTGAGTCATGCCTTGAGATAACTGACCTTTTAACTTCATTTTTTTAAAAAACTTTAAAGGATGAAAAGCAAGGCTTCAACAGACATAGCCAGAGCCAGAGCTAGAGCCTTCGAACCAGCCCTATCCCTAGCCCTAGCCACAGGGTTCGACTTGAACCAGCAGATCCATGCATTGTCTTTGAGCCTTCAAACCAGCAGGAAACACCTTCGTCTTTAAGTCTTCGAGCCTCCACCCAACAAGAGAGCCTTCGCAAGAGCCCTTTGTCTTCGAGGTTCGAGCCTTCGAACCAGAACAACCTTCGTCTTTGAGCCTTCGAACCAGCATAAAACACCTTCATCTTCAAGTCTTTGAGTCTTCGAGCCTTTGCCAGTAAGAGAACCTTTGCAAGAGTCCTTTGTCTCCTGGTTGGAGCCTTCAAACTAGCATGACCTTCGTATTCGAGTCTTTGAGCCTTCTGCCAGCAAGAGAGCCTTCGCAAGAGCCTTCAAACAAGCAAGAGGCTTTGAGCCAGTGAATTGTCATTGCCAGTCTTCGTGAGTCTAGTAAGTCATCTTCTTCTTTTTCTTCTCCAGTATTTTGCTGCTGCTGTACTTCTTCTTCTTCAGGGCTCAGTATTTTGCTGCTGCCTGCTGCTGCTTCCTCTTCTTCCTCGTGTTCCTCTGGGCTCCGTATTTTGCTGCTGCTGCCTGCTGGTGGATGGCAGGCTGCCCTGCTCTTTGCAAGTTATACATTAACTTGCATTGAGCCATTAAGTTAATATTATATAATCTGTAATTAATTATGTAGTTTGATGCAAGTTTATAATTAATGTATAACATTTTTCACTGAATTTAGCTGCTGTTTTGTTTGGAAATACAGTATACAAACTATACATTTTTCTGAATTTAATTTATTTATCAATTTAAGTTTATTTTTGAAATATAGCATATGTTACTTTTGCATCTAGGATAATATGGTTTAATTTTTAAATGGATTCTGAAAACTCTGGCTTTGCAAAGAAAGATGCTGTATGGAAGTATGCACATTTGGATGATAAAAAAAATGGAAATAATTTGACTTGCAATTTTTGTGAGAAAGCCACAAAGGGAGGAATATTTTGGGCAAAATAACAAATTGTTGGAGGATTTCAAAATGTAAAAGAATTCTCTAAGTGCTCTGCTTATGTTCATGAGGAGATTAGGGAGTATATGTTGAAGAAAGATGTAGAGGAGGAGGAAAATGAGTTATTGCTTGTTTTTGATGACATAGATTGTTATGGTGAAGATGAAGAGGATGAAGTTCAAGAAATTGACTCTTGTGGCAAGAGAGTGCTTAGTAGTGGAAGTGGAAGCTCATACCAATCCACCTTGAAGAAATCAAAATGGAAGGGGGCTATAGACTTGTTTTTTACTCTTGATTTGAAGAAAGAGGTTCAAGCTAGGAAAGAATGGAAGATGAAGTAAATGTCAATAAATGAGGCGTGCAAGAAAGAATTAAGACAAAAGGCAATGGAAGATTTTTCTAGGTGGATGTATGATGCTGGAATACCATTTAATGCTGTACGTTTGGATAGCTTTGCAATGGCACTTGAATTGATTGGGCAATATGACACTTAGCTATCATGAAGTGAGAGTTTCTTTCCTAAAGAAGGAAGTTAATCGAACGAAAAAGTTGATGAAGGTCCATAAGGAGGAATGGGCAAAATATGGATGCTCGATTATGTTTGATGGTCAGAGAGATTCGGTTGCTAATAAGGTCATAATAAATTTCTTAGTGAACTCTCCAAGGGGATTAGTATTCATCAAGTCTATTGATGCTTCTAATACATGTCAGGAATGTAGATAAAATGTATAAATTACTTGATGAGATGGTGTAGGAAATTGGAGAATTAAATGTGTTTCAGGTAGTAATTGATAATGCTTCAAACTATGCTGCAGCAGGTAAGAACTTATTTCCAGAACCACATTCTTTAATGCATATTGTATATTGCTTATTTTAATATTTTAATGGCTTCACTCCTTGATTTTTGAATAGGGCGATTGTTGGAAGCAGAGAGGGCACATTTATATTGGACACCGGGTGCATCCCATTGCTTTGATTTAACATTGGAGGATATTGGGAAGATGCCTACAATTAATACAACTTTGGAAAGGACAATATTTTTGAATAGTTATATTTATAACGTGTTGTTGTGGTAGACGAGACAATTCACTGGACGGAAGGAGTTACTAAGGCTTGTAGTTACAAGATTTGCAATTGCCTTCATCACTCTTCGTTCGATCCATTTTCAAAAGAACAACTTGAGGAAGATGTTTATTTTTGAAGATTGGAATACTATTAAATGGGAAAAGGAGGCAGCTGCCAAAAGAGCAGCAAGGATTATTTTGATGCCTACATTTTGGAGTGCCATTGTCTATGCTCGTAAATTGATAGGCCACTTGTCCGTGTACTCTATTTGGTTTATGGGGAAAAGAAATCTGCAATGGGATATATTTATGAAGCAATGGTAGGGCTAAGGAAGCCATAGCTAAGTCTTTTGTGTGAGAGAGTATAAATTCAAGGAGGCGTTTGAAATTATTGATACAAGGTGGTGATGCCAACTCCACCAACCTTTACATGCAGCTGCACACTGCTTGAACTCGGAATTTTACTATTCAAATCCCCACATTTCGCAAGATGAAGAAATCATGGTGGGTTTGTACAAATGCATTACAAGGTTGGTGCCAACCCATGAATTGCAAGATAAAGTTTTACATGAGTTGGAAAATTACATTAGCGCTAGTGCCCTCGTTGGAATTGATTTGGTAGTGAGACAAAGGAAGATAAAAGCACCGGGTGAAGTAGCATTTTTACTAACTCTTTCTATCTAAAATTATTTTTGCTACTTAGTCAATGGTGGATATCATTTGGATCATCGGTTCCAAACTTGCAAAAGTTAGCTATGAAAATCCTTAGCCTCACGTGTATTGCTACTGGCTGCGAAAGAAATTGGAGCATATTCCAACATGTAAATAAATCATTAGGAATTTAGGATATTGTGGATTAAAGAACATTAACTATCAGTCTACTACTTCTTAGAATCATTGCTTACTATATTACTTTAAACTTCTTGCAGCTTTATAGAAAAAGGAGTAGTAGGCTAGCTCAGCAACACTTGAATGATTTGGTATTTGTGAAATATAATCATACTTTGAGACGTCGATACAACAAGCGTGACACCATTGATCCCTTCCTTCTAAAGGACATTGATGATAGTAGTGAGTGGTTTATTGGTAGATTCTGATGAGGACGATGAACTTGTGTTTGAAGATGATCTTTTGACTTGGGATTCTATTGCCAGAGCTACTGGAGTAAATAACCCCCTGCATCCCATTAGATCAAGAATAAGTGCAAATATTTCATCATCTTCTAGAGTAAGAGCTTCATCTAGCTTTGCTTGGGGCTTACTATGCTATTGGAACTTGTAGATAAGGATGAGATCCAAGTGGGTAGTGCAGAGGAGGCAGGAGAGGAGGTAGATGTTGGAGAAGAAAATTCTGATGATGAAGAGGAAGACGATGATATCTTGCTAGACTTAGTTGATGATGTGTGATGATTGAGGAGGATTTTTAGATTTTAGACTTTGAAATCTTTTATTGCACTCCTTTCTTTTGATATTGAACCTTGTTGATGCTTTTGGGCCTTCGGCTTGGCAATTTCATTTCCTTTGTAACTTGCAGTTTGAACTCTTCATGCTTAATTACTTATGTTGAATCATGGTTGTTTCACTTGGAACTTGGAACTTGGTAGTCATAATTTCTATGCATTTATGTTTTGGTATTGAATGTTTTTGGCTTTTTAAATTCAAATATTACTATTGATGTGTTCATATATCAATTACCCATCATATAGGCATTGTACACAATTTTAATAATTGTGTGCCTCACCTTTGTGAGGTGCGCTCCTCATGCCTCAGCTCCAAGTACCCTTTGCGCCTCGGTGCACCTTGGACCTTTGACTACCATGTTTTAGACACCAAAATACCAAGACGCAACCCTTCTTTCTTTTTGACCTACACGCGACCTCCCACTTAATCAAATGATCTTTCTCTCCTTGCTCCTAACCTAAGAAAATCCGTCACAATCCCGCCAAGCTTTTAGCCTACCCTTGGAGAATACTAAATAGAGATAAAAAGTATAGAGGAATGGTAGAAAGGGTAGCCTATGGGAATAATTCTACCACCTAAGGGGACAATGTTTTTTTTTCCCAACCATCCAACGGCTTAGCTACCTTGCTCACCGCCAAATCCTAAAAATCCAAAGAGCATTTTTTTTCCCGCTTTATCCAATTGCACTGTACAAACCACATTTTTTGGGATTGGCTGAGGCCATTAGTAGCCATTCCTTTCTTGCACATCAAATGGGACTGTCCATAGTTGGGTACTTCATTCTAAAGATCACTATGTAGGATGTAAGAAGGCATTTTGGATGTCCCATTTTTTCTCCTTTGGCCTACACAGCACCTCCTGCTTAACCAAATGATCTTTCCTCTCTGCTGTATCTGACCAAATAACATCCCTTATAACCCTCTCAAGCTTTTGAGATACCCTCCCTGAATCCTAAATAGTGATAGAAGTACAGAGGAATGGTAGAAAGGCTGGTCTGTTTGAGAGTAATTCTACCGCCTAAAGAGAACAATGTTCCTTTCCAAACGATCCAATGACTTAGATACCTTGGTTATCTCTGAATCCCAAAAGAGCCAAAGAGTGTTTTTGGCTGTGTCATTTTATCCCATATTTTGCAACTTTAGCACTGGGCAAATCACTCTTTTTGGGAATGATTTAGGCCATAATTAGTCATTTTTCTTTCTTATGCATCAAATGGGACTGTACAGAGATGGGTAGCTCATTCTGAAGATCACCATGTAGGATCTAAGAAGGCATTTTGGATATCGTCAATAGCCACCTTGAATAAAACAGCTCTCACTGAATCAAATGAGCAACTGGGAAAAAGTTTCAAAGTAATAAACTCCAAAGGTTTAAGTATTGTATTTAGCCACTAAGAAAGCTTTTAGCAGCTCAATGGTTTCATTGGGTTGACATTTTAACTGTGTGATGTTCTACAACTTGTTTTCTTGGAGATCAGTTAGTCAATGTCCATGCATCTTCTTCTTCTTCTTCTGCCCTTTTTTTTTTGCTTGAAAAAGGATAGTTTAGGTGTCTCTTTATTGATTTCATGCTTCTGTCTTTATGAAGATTAGGCTTGTATAAGAGTGAGGAAGAGGAGAGGCAGGGAGTGCTAAGTATGACATTCAAAAAATTGGAATTTTGAGTTTACATTTAAAAGTTATTACAGCTGATGGATAGACTTAAAGGCTTAATGACTCAAATGGTCAAGCCAATATACTATAAATGAAGACCAAGGGAAAAATGTTTAGCCCATGTTGAGAAAATGTGAAATGTTCAAATGCTCCCTCACAATAAGATTAGATTAGACATAAATAAAGCAAAATGAGTAGCGTAAATATTGATAACTTAGTTTTGGGCTTAATAGTAACTAAACTAGGCTGCCTGGAGTACTGCTAAGACTAACCAAAGGCTATTGCTCTTATTAAGCGAACTTGGTAAGGAGATAAAACTTCAAATCATGACTTTGTGTGAAATCCCTACTATATGTATTCATTTGCTTCGATAAACATGGACTTCTATTCCTAACATAAAACACCCCTTTCCATCTCTTTGGATACAACCTGTAAGGGTTTGCGCATCCTTTGTCCACTAATCCTTGTGAGGTTTCACGAAGTTTCAGTAGTTCTTCCACTCCAGGATAAACTCTCTCGAATACAGAATTTCTAGAAATACTCCAACTCAATAAAATTAGAGAAGAATTTAGTAAAACTAAATGAACAAGTACCGAAGGAAATGTTGTTGAATATAATGAAATTCTGGGTGTAGCTTTGGATTTTATCTAGATTCAAATATTCCATGCAATTCTAAGAAACCAATCTTCATAGTTTTTCAGGAAATGCTGCAAGACATGGCAAAGATTATAGCTCTATATTAGTTCTGGAGATATGGCTGATGCTACTAATCCAAAACATTTGCTTCACACTGTGACAAGACTAGTAAAGTATTCCCCAGATTTGTAATGTCATTAGCTATCTGGGGCATGGTTTTAAATAAAGACCACGATCGTTACGTAATGCCATTACGTAACGATATTTGGGTTACCGATACCGTTACACACTGCGAAATCGCTGAGAAGAGAAATCACAGCCGTAGCACCCGTTACGGACTGCGCCCTTTACGTAAGCGCTACAGGACTGTTACACTAAAAAAAATGTTTTATTTTTTACTTTTTCTTCTCACTTTCTTCCTTTCTTTCATAATCATTCTCAATATACCATATGCGAGGGGGGAAAGATTATAATGAGGATGACAATGATACAAAATTTACTATTTCTTTAAATATTCACAACAGATGCATTAATTAACAATTTGAAAATACTAGTTAGGAAAATATTTTATTTTGATAATATCAGTAATGTGATATTTATGTTCTATATTTTTCAACTTCAACCATATTTCTTTTCTAGCTATTTTATATTTGTATTTGTATGTCTTATGTGTCTAATAGTTTAATGGAGTGTATAATGTATTTTGTTCTATTAATTAATTTAGCACACATAAGAATTTTTCACAGATAAGAACAATGAGAAGTATAATACACACACACACACACACACACGTAATTTTTCTATCAATGGTGGCTTAAAACAAATGTAAACTTGTTGCCCTTACCAAATAACTTAGTTACTCGAACTAAAGGATCCAAAATACACTAAAACTCTTTCTAAGAAGGGCTAAAAGCTTAAAGCATGCAAGTACGCTAATATGCACAAGGTTGTGCGTGCTTCAAAAAAATTCACGGCTGTTACACCCGCTTCCCGTTATGTAACATCCGCTACTCCCGCTTCCCGTTACACCCGTTACCGTTATGTTATGCTACCCGCAACCGCGATTTAAAACCATGATCTGGGGAAAAAAAGATTCGAAATGTTGTCAAAATAAGGGGATGCAGGTCTTGAAAATTAAAATTATAGTGTTTCAAGGATAAAGGTTGGTTAATTTTATTTATTTGTGTATGACCTAAGCTATTCTAAGAATCTTAAAGTAATACAAAATAGAGTACTGGACAGCAAACAAACTCACATTATTGTAGGAAACTACCATTAAAAGAAATATTAAATTATTGTGATGAGAAGCTATGATGTCTTGCCATACCTCTCCCCTCCTATCTACACTTATCGGAGTTTCAGTCTATTGCTATGATGATTGTAGATCATGAAGGAAGGAGACTGAAAGATCAGTCTGGATCAAAGGGAAAACTTCCGATTTTTGAGACTAGATAGGGTGCTAAGAGTGAGTTTCTATTTGTGCTCGAGCATAAACCTAATCAAAATCTAAGAGTTAAGTCTTTGTTGCGAGTGAGAAATGTTTTCTGGAGGGATGCGTTGGTTTTTAGAAGGTTGGGAAGAGGCTTCCAAAGCACGAGGATTGAAAGCATTAGTTATTGGCTATCTATTCGTTCAATGGAGATGGGAAAGTTTTTGGAGTTAAGGTTGGGATGGAAGGGTAGAAGATTTTTAGTTTTTTGTTTTTGGTGGGGCTAAAGGAGATGGTTTGTGAGGGTTTATTTTCAAGTAGCTAAGCAATTTCGATTGATGAAAAATGATTCTGTTAAAGGTGAGGTTGGTGAGGGGGTTTAGAGGAATGTCCGTTTGGGGAGCAAGGTTTCGACAGTTGGAAGGAATTAGTTTTTTGATTGTTGTGGGTATGCGGTGCAGATCGTAATGCCTGGACATTCATTATCAGCCATTGATCCTCAGTGTTTGGAGCAGTGGTGATCGATATAGAGGCGGCTAGGGTTTTTAAAAATGGCTGTGTGAAGGAGATGGGTAGGAAGGGCTGGACCTTGAGAAAAGTGGGCTTAGTGAGTTAAATGGAAATGGCATGGGCTTAAAATGGGTTGCGGGCAGTATAATGGCCCGCATACTATGTATTCAAAAAGGCTCTGATATAGACACTGGTCTTTCCTCAGCTAGCCTAGAGCACAAATGCTCGAAGTGTCTAGTCAATTACGTCTCAAAATATTCCAGCCTATAAGATAGAAAGTCGCTGGATCAAAATTTTCAGACAAGTGGAAGACACTCTTGAATAGGGTGGCTCCTGAAGCCTCCTAAACGAAGGGTATTTCAAATTTTCCGAAAAGGTTTGGCTCACAATTAAAAAAGGTGGTGTCTATATCTTCATCACGAGCTAATGTATCTGTGGGCAAGGACTTAAATTTCGATTTCGATGGTCTCAATTTATGGAAATTTCGATTTCGATTTAAAGAAATTACGGAAATTTATAGTAAATGATGGAAATTTACAATAAAACTTTAGGAAATATTATAATAGATGGTTATGCTTAATATGGTATCAAAATACATTAAAAAAATGGATATATGACAAGTTTCTAATGTGTAGGATATTGAACTGCATATCGCGAAACAAACTATGAACTGAAGAACATTCAAATGATTTAAAGTTTTGAAGCTATTCCTTTAAGATTTAAGGCAACAAATTATCATTTAAACAACTACATTTTCAATAAAAATTATACATTTAATGATCTAATACCACATGGACTTTCTTGGTGGCTCAAAGTCATCTCTCCTATCCCTATCATTAGGATTTCGAGATGACATATATTGTTTACAATAATCACTCCATGTCATATAATTTCCAAAATATTGAGTATAGGTGTACATGTGTTGTTCATACTCCTCCGTAGTCATCTGGTTCATGGCAGTTTCTACTTGGCCAGAAGATCTTCGTGTGCTAAGATTTCTTCTTGCAAGTTCTACTTGTTGTGTATGTCCATAGGATTGTTTTGCATTTGCATACTGGTCATATTCATACTCATATCCATATTCTTGACCTGTTTGTCCATACCCATAGACACGTGGTTGCCAATTTCCATATTGTTGTGCCTGCTCATTTGCATGTGAAAACGGTTGGCCATATGTAGATTGTGAGGAGCTGTTCTGTGTAGATTCATAACTACCATAACTATTAGAGTCGTGCTTTGTTCCTATACTCATAGATTCCATACTAAGGGAAAAGGTATCCTCTTCTATTTGATGCATCTTCCCTTTCCCGTTTCTACGACTGTACTGCCTATCAACTGGACGTGTTTCTCTTTGTGGACCCTCGTCTTCTAGTTGGGAAGGACGTGTATATTCCACTTCTGGTCTATAATCTTGCCATCCTTCATTTCCTCCATAGTCCCCATCATCACCACCTTGCCCACTGCTACCGCCGGGGTTAGATCCGTCACCACCAGCATCATTGTCGTCATTATCATCACCACCACCAGAGGGCATAGTGGATGAAGTTCCATATCTAGATCCAAGATTCATTTGAGAATCATCACTACTAGATATTACTTCTTCTACCATTACCTGATTAACATCGATGCCAAAGTCATCTTGTGCATGCTTGGCCATTTGTGGACGGGGACTTCTGTCTCGTTCATCAAGATGGGATGGCCTAATCCATTGAAAAAGTGGATACTCATCCTCATCACCAAATTCAATTGATATGTCAAGAAGGTCTAGGGGATCTTGTTTGGCCACTTTGTCCATTTCGGCCTCCATATCTCTTATTCGAAGTTTCATGTTGTAATAACAAAAAACAAGCTGCTGAAGTCTGCTGTAGGCTAGTCTATTTCTTTGCTTTGTGTGAATGAGTGCAAATGTGCTCCAATTTCGTTCACAAGCTGATGAAGATGCGGTTTGTGACAAAATGCGCAATGCTAGCTTTCTTAGGATTGGAGCACTTGATCCATACATCATCCACCAATCAGCTGTGCAAGATGTTTTAAGAACACAAGTTAGTATTTACTACTTAGTAGATTGTACTTGAAGTTTGTAACTTTGTATTGTACATTTATATAAAAATACTTACCAGGTGCCATGGTTGCCCTAGCTGCTTTAGCAGCTGCTTCTCCAAAGCTTCTTTTAGCATCTCTGAATATAATAATCTAAAAAAAAATACTGTTATTGAATAATTAACCATGGATTAAGACTTATTTTATTTAAATTTTATTTTAAAAATATACCTCATTTCCAATTTGATCCAAGCCCGAGGAATGTGGCTCAAGGGTGTTAAAAACTTTGTGAACTGCATCAAGAAAATAAGGATCTTCCCCAACACCTTCTTTGTATTGACATTTTGGATTTCAGAAATAAGCTGCCAATTAAATAAAGTAAAATATAAATATGTAATAAGTATTTTGATATATGAATTTCTTGAAATTTATAAATATTTTATACTTGCTGCATGAAGAGGATGTTCAAGGGTTCTTTCCCACCGGTCATTGATGACTTTGAGAACCCATCTTGCACTTCTTGCACCTATTTCAATGGCCTCTTTCATCACCCTTATTGTTTCAAACACAACTCCTAATGTTGGCCACACTTCACTGTCAACTATACGCAAGACTCGATATATAGGCTCATAAATGTTACAAACTTTTGCCACTCTATCCCAAAATTGATGGTTAAGAATTGTATTTTCAATTTCTCTACCCATTTTTGTTCGACTAAGAGCATGCTCAGCCCATTTATCAGATGTGAATAGAGATTTTAAACCTACTCTTTTTTTTTGTAGGCTATCAAGTGCAATGTAGTTTGTAGCAAATCGTGCGGCCCCTGGACGCACAATATCCCCTTGACAGTGCTCCCTCATTTTAGCAAGCAACCATCCATGATTATATATAAAATTAGTGATTTGTCTCCCCCACAAGATCACTATGCTTATTGCCTCTCTTTTTCCGATCTCTTAAAAAATGAGATCAATACAATGAGCGGCGCAAGGAGTCCAATACAAGTTGAATTTTTTCATTAATTTTAAACCCGCTTTCTTGTAGGCACTATCATTATCAGTCACCACTTGGACAACATGTTACTTTCCTACCTCTTGCACAACATGTTTTAATAAGGAATATATGCATTCATGGTCTTTTATTTTGTCAGAAGCATCTACCGACTTTGGAAAAATTGTGCTTCCTTTCGAGTAAACCGTGAAATTTATGATGGATAATTTTGTAGGGTCTGTCCATCCATCACACATTATAGTGCAGCCATACGTGGCCCACTTTTTCTTCACTTCTTGTACATGGTCTTCCATTTCTTTTACCTCTAAATCAATTTATTTTGTTTTGATTTCATAGGGTGTCGGTGGATCGACTCCCATTCCAGCTGATTGGCAACCCCATACCATGTTTTTAAAATGAGGTGATTTTGCCTTCTCAGGTGGAACATTATCATATATAAAAAAGTTCGAAATCAACCTATTCATTTCTTCTTTTATTTTATCTCCTTTGAATAAATTTTTCAAGTTTCTTTGTTTTGCTGCATCTGACTTGTAATGTTGAGAAGGCTTTGAAATATATGGCTCTATTTTTGGCTCTCTCACACTTTGAGATCGCCTCATTTAAGGTTGCCCTGCATTACTACCGGCCCCTGAACTACCTCCTTGTTGCCTACCTGCAAACCTACGAGATTGGTCTCTTTCCCATTCCGTCTGTTTTGAAGCATAGAATGCTTGACGATATGCAGACCTTTCATAGGAAGAAATGTCAGGCAGGTATGCAATATCGTCAACATCATCAACTTCATCAATTTGTTGTGATTGCATCAAGTTCCCACGCAATTCATTTTTTATTTGACCCATTCTTTCTATTTTTTTGGCCTTAGCTGTTGTTTTTCTTTCTAAAACAATTCTCATTTCCTGCTTAACTTCTGGAGGTACTTTGTCGCAGAATTTTATATTATGCTGCGGGTCGTAATTTGCTAGGTGCATTTTTAATCTTGTTGCACTACCACTTTTCATTTGTATTCCGCAGTATTTGCAAATAAATCCATTCTTGACATTAGGCATCGGGTATCCATGTTCCCATGCTGGATCTTGTTTTCTTCCTTCAGACATTTTTGTAGATAATTTTACTTTCCTACAAGGTAACAATGAATCAAAAATTAGGTGTTAAATTAGTCAACAATTTTAAAAGAAAATTATTTGAGATGTTTTATTATCAATATAATCTGAATAAATAAGACAAACATTAAAATATTAAATTAAATTTACAAAATTTAATGATAATGTACAAAATTACCAATAAATTATGGAAATTAAATTAGTCAAATAAATGAAATAATTTAAACTATATTAAGCTAATAAGTACTTTAATTTATTTAATTACTAGGCTATATTGATTAGATGTTAAATTACTCTAAATTTGTAAAAAAAAAAAATTATTTGGATGTTACTCTATAATTTTAAAATAAAAATATTTGGATGCTAAATAAAGATAAATTAATTACTAAGAGAAATATTAAATTAAAATTACAAAATTAATGATAATTTTTAGAAAATTATTATTAAGTAATAAATTTTTAAAATGAATATATTTAAATAAATGAAATAATTTATTAATTTATACTATAATAAGACAATAATAGTAAATTATTCTAATTTATTTAATTATTAAATTTACTAATTATTAACTAATTATTTATTATACATTTATACTAACTTATTATTTAGTATACTAGTAAAGTAGTAAGTAGTAACTAGTAAGTTAGTAACATTAACTAAGGGGTAAATAGTAAATGGGAGAGGAGGGCATTGCTGTAAATATATTGGGGGCAAGGGGGATTTTGAGTAAATGAAAAAACTTAAGAGTTAAGACATCTTATTTAAAATATAAACCAGCCTTTAGGCAGCCCTTTTATTTTGTGGAGCTGCTGCTGCTCGTGGAGGGAGGGGCGATAGAGGCTCTAGACTCTCGTTTCTCATTCCTCGTCTCTCTTCTCTCGGTTTCTTGCTCGCAGCTCTGCGAGAGCCTCGGCAAAAAGGAAGATTGCAGGCTGGAGTTCTTGCGGCTGGCTGCGACTGTGTGTGACGCCGACAACGATGGAGGTAGAGGGTGAAGCCGAAGGCTAGAGGCAGAGGCTCGAAGGGCTGGCAGGAGGGGATTCGAAGGCTAGGGCTTTTTGGAGTTCGAACTTCAAAGGTGGAGGCAGGAGAAATTTGGAATCTGGGTTTTTTTTTTTTGAAGTTTGAAGATGGAAGAAGAAGAGGAAGGCTTTTGAGAGTTTGAGCTTGAGGTATGTATCCGAATGCATGTTAATTTATAGAAATAATTTGTGTAGTGGTCGGTGGAATTATTTGGTTGAATAATGGATCTGCAGAGTGCAGAGTATCTTTGCGAGATTTTTTTTTTTTCACTGTATAAGCTCACGGGTTCCACAACGTGCACAATCACGTGGGAAAAGGCAAAAAAAAATCTGAGAATACTCAGAATAGTGCTGAAATTCCTCCTTCCAATTTATTTATTTTTTTCTTCCACATGATTTCCAGGAAATTTCGGAAGAACAGCTGAAATTTTCGAAATTTCGAACAAAATTTACCGAAAGCTTGAAATTTCGGTCGAATTTTTTCAAAATCGAATCTGTCTCTCAATTTCCTTTCGGGACCCCTCGAAATTCGAAATTTCGGTCGAAATTTCGACATTTCGACCGAAATTTAAGTCCTTGTCTGTGGGTATTATGAGGCAAGTCTTGATGCAGGAATGATTTAGGTGGTTTCTGAATTCCAATGATGTTTCTAATTCTATACTGGGTAGTAAAAGTGGGCATGATGAGAGTGTCTCATGATCATCATTTGCCTAATATTGATAGGGGTAGGGACACTAAGGCTTAGACAGTTTGTGGAAATGGTACTCAGATTAATCTTGATGTTGTGGGAGAACAAAGTAGTGATGAGGGAATTAAAAATGATAAGGATTGGGATATCAAGGTTTATCTTTGTTAGGTGGTGATGCGGGTGATGTTAATGGTCAGAAGTGTTTCGAAAGAAAATGATTTTAAAGGTAATGAGAAAATGAAATGGGGAGATATGTGAGTCAATGAAAGTGAATGAGTTTGCATGTGATGAAGGTGTGCTATTGGAAGAAATTCAGGAACAGCAGGTGTATATGTCTGAGTCGTTTGATTTACTTGGGGACCTATCGTATGTACCTCCATCTCTGCTGGAGGATTTGGAGGGAATTCCTCATTTTGAGGAAGTTGGTCTAGGAAAAGAGCAGCAAGATAGGATATTGCTTATGCCTGTGGAGAAAGTGGTTGGGAAGGATTTAGCAGCCCAACACCTTTTGAATAAGATGGGGTTATGGCTGTCTGGTCCTGGAGGAAATGAAGTTTGTTGGATGGTGGTGCCAGAGAGGGGAAGGAATGCCAGCAGGAATGAGCTAATTTGCTGTGTTCTGTAATTATGATGGCAGGGGATTAAAGAGGGATTTTCTTAATTAGGTTGTGCTTGTTTTTCCCCTTTTCCTTTGTTTTATTTTTTCTTTAGTTTTTTCTCTAGGATTTGTTGTTCTTTCTTGGTTTGCTACTCTTTTCTTCTTTCTATATATATTTCAAATGTTGCATTATTATGATGCTCACTATGGTGCATTATATATTCTTTCTTTTTTATATAGAAAATATTGCATTATTATGATGCTCACTATGTTTGTACTCTGTTATTAGCATTCTTATAGGATGGTAACTAAGCAACTAATACCAAATCTGTTATACAAATCTTCAGTAGGGTTCCTGGGGGCTTGGGAGCCATTAACTTGCATGAGTGGAAAGGCGAACATTATGACAGTTAGCATATTTGATTCTCTTGATGTTGGTGCCACCTGAACTATTCGAATATCAGTTGATATTATGTGTGAGTAGAGAGACAGAAATAATAAGGAATATCAGAAATTGAGTATTTCATATTAGGCATTAAAATTAATGAAGAGAAAATTGAGTGCTGGAGATGATCTTCACATTTATCATGGGATAGAGTTGTTTTTCTTGCCTTTTTTTTAATCACATTGTGTGGGGCATTTAAGGGAATTTTTTAAGTTGACCTCCAGAGGGATTGGAGGGGGCTTTATTGTAACTGCCTGTTGTTAAAGCTTGATCTTCATTGTTGGCGCACAACCTAACAGCTTAAAATTTTAAGTAAAGTGATAATTTAACGTGGTATCAAAGCTGGTTACCAGGAAGTCCTAGGTTCAAGTCTTCTTGCTCACATTTAAAGCAAGTTTGTTAAAGAATTATCTTGTTCCGTTATGGGTGTTATTCATTGCGTGTTATCTCTCCATGTGCAATCGGATTGCACGTGCGGGGGAATGTTAAGGCTTGATATGCATTGTTGGCCTACAACCTAACAGCTTAAGATTTTAGGTGAAGTGGTAATCTAACACCTATAATTTTTTTGGGGTAGGAGAATGTCTTATTCTCTGTTATGTGTAGTTCTCTTTCTTTTCTGTTTATGAAATTTTTTATTTAGTTAAGGAAACTACAACCCACCCCCCCCCCCCCAACTGGTATATAGCTGAACACAAATGTGAATACTGCTTTGACTCCATTCTTCATTTAGTTGAACTATATTAAAAAGTGTGTCAAGACTCAGGAGTGATCTATCTGAAATATATTGATAAGTGTGTCGCAGCTCTATTTTTGTGATATTCTTCCCTCTTGGGGAAAAATTAGGTCCTCTGGGAGAGCCAGCTGGTCCCCTTCCATGAGGCTCTACCATCCAATGAAAGCACTCCAAAAGTGGGTCCCACATGGTAGGGCACACAAAAATTGGTGCGACCCAATGTTTGGAGTGCTTTCATTGGCTGGGAGAGCCTGACCGGGGGGGGGGGGACCATGGTTCTCCCAGAGGGCCTATTTTTTCCCCCTTCCCACCGGTCCCATCCCAACCCCCCGAATGGCCCTTATTTTCCCTTCCCCACCCTTCTCATTCTGCCTGGATGCTCTTACAAAAACAGCCACGATTATACCGCTTTTCAAAATTTCTTGCAACTTTTTATTTTTTATTTTTTGTCATGGATATATATGCTGTGGTCTTAATAAATAGTCAGCATAAATATAATCATTCTTCATGGATATATTTGCTGTGGTCTTAATAAATAGTCAGCATAAATATAATCATTCTAAATGGTTTTATTTATAGCATATTTTAGGCTTTTCCTTTTTTCTGCGATTTTATTGAAGGAAAATAATGTATTAAAGCTTGCGCTACAGTCAGTGGTCCCGAATTTTTCTTATTATTATTATTATTATTATTATTATTATTATTATTATTATTATTTCTTCTTCTTCTTTATTGGCACATTGACCTAATCTTAGTTGATCTGTAGGAATTGTAGCGGATTCAAGCCCTTACGATCAAAGCAAACGCATGCGAACTGGCGGTGATTATACACACGCTGGTTATTCAAGCCCATCTCCTTTCCACCCCCCTCCTGCACCTGTTTGGGGACCGCATGGGTGAGAAATTTTCCCAGCCTTAGCTTTTGTTTCTGCAGGTATATACAAAAAGGGTGATGAAAATGTAATATGAAAACTACTGTAATCATGCGTGGTAGTAGAGCTTGTAGTTTGTGTTTAGTTGCTATATTTTAACAGAACGGAATTTGCACATTGGTTTAGGTATATGGCTCCAGCTCCTCCTCCATATGGATCATATGGAGGTTATCCTGTTCCTCCAGTACCAATGGCTGCTCCTCCAGTTCCTGTTCCGGCACCTAGCAGTTATGTACCAGTTCAGGTGATGCTAAATGCCATGCTTCCTTTATTTGTCTCTAGATTTTGTAGGATGTGGGCCCCACTATGGCTCACAGAAAATATTTTGTTTTGTTTTATTCTGGAAAGTTCTTTGAAAGAAAAAAAGAACATTGGAGAATATTTATTTTAAAGATATTTCCTTTATTAAAATTTCTTCCATGCTTAATGATAGCCACTGCCTCTAATCAAATGGCACTCTAGAATTATGATCACCTTTCACTTATTCAATTTAAATGCTAGGAACTCAATTACAATAGGAATCCTAGTCATGTTCCACTTCTCTAATTAACACGCTGCAGTGATTGGGGTCCTTGAGACTGCAAGCAGTTGGCATTTTATTTGTGCTAGGAAAAATGAACAAAAAATCATTTTTGACTCAAATACTTGGGATAATGTTAAATTTGGAAGTCTCGATTTGGGAATTAATTTTGAAATTGCAAAGGTCATTGAACTCTTGAAAAGATTATTTAGCAATTGCCCATTGGGTGCTCTTTATGGCAAATCTAGCATGCTATTGAACTCAAATCATAAAGCAAACAGCTTTGTGTTCCTTTGCCATATTCTCCATTGATCTGGACCTATGGGCATATTGCGACTAAAATAATGGTTAAGAAAAAAATATTAACTATGAATATGCTAGCCACTTGGCCGTGGGTTTGCGCATTTGGGATGAAGCCCCAAGTCACCTACTTGTGCCATTTTATGTAAGGGTTGAAACCCAAAGTAGTACTAAGGGTCTCTACTGAGATAGAGCCAGCACATCATTCATGCACACCTAAGGAATCACACTCATTAACCAAATGTTCATGTTCATCAAATTGTCATTAACTCATGCAAGATCATTTCACAAGAATTAACTCCTAGCATGCAAATGAAAATCACAGAAATTATGGATGATTGTTGGTGGGATTGAACGTGCAATAATATTCTTAGTTGTCCACCTATTAGAGGATCAAATCAATGGTATTTCATAATTTTAATGAAATATTTTTCTTTCTAATACACTTTGTTATCAAAAAATGATTTCAATGACAGAAGACTCACCAATTCATTCAAGCGTTCAAACATGCATGAACGTCATAAAAACATAGGAGCATTTTTCTTAAATCATGTGAAGAATATCAAAATGGCTCCTTAGCATGCTCTGTTCATTCCATGAAAAAAGTTATTCCCAAATCCCATATTAAATATCTCAACCTAAATAAAACAGTCCATGGATCCTTAGAGAGAACCTTTCTTTCTTCCTTGTTATCAATTTCATAATCTTTGGCGTGGCAACTCTCCTAGGTTTTGAATGAAATAAAAGGAGGCATCTAGGGACCTTATTTATAGAATATAGATAGACTGGTTATCTAGGGTTAGAGATTTGCCTTGATGCCCAAGGAGCTCAACCAAGAGTTTAGATTAATTTAAGGGCGATTTAAAGATGAAGGGTTCTAAATAACCTCGCCGTGCATGGGAAACAATCACAAGGCAGTTAGAAAAAGCTGCAAAAGAGGAAAATTAGTTGTGATGGACAAAGATAAGCACCAGGCAGTGAGGTTCTTATACCCCTCCATTTCATGCTTTTCATAGGTTTCCTTTTGTTAAACACTTTTTGAGGCAAGCTACGCGAGTTTGGTATAGGATTCTTTGTATTTCAATCCTCCCCACCCTCCCAAAAAAAAAAAACCAATTAAACTCCATGGTTACCAAGATAGTTACCAAGCTTCCTCTCCATGTAAATTAAATAGCAATATTGTTGCCTAACACAAATTCTATACCAAAATTGCCCTCCTATGCAATTGAAAACTGAAATTATCGTTTAGTTAAATTACCAAATTACCTTCCCATTAAAAACTGAATTTCAAGATGACTCATCTATGCCAATTAAAATAATTTTGTTAATCTAATGTGTGCAAAATTGGGCTCACAAGGATTTTCGATTTTGGGTTACTCTGCGCAAGATTTTGTCTTGGCTTAAAATTGGTGGCTCCAAATGGATTGTCTACATGTGGGCTCTTTGTAGGGGTGGCAAAACGGGTTCATGGGCTGGGTCCGGGCAGGTTGTAAACGGGTCGGGGTTAAACGGGTTAACCCCTATCCCGCCCATTTAATAAATGGGCGGGTCACGGGTTATCCGTTCAAAAAATGTAATTTATTTATTTTAAAATTTTAAACCCAAAATTACAGAACACATCTCTCTCTCTCTCTCTCTCTCTCTCTCTCGGTTGAAGGGGATTCGATCTTTCCTCACTGATCAGATTAAGAAGCCTCAAACAAAATCACTAAATGACCATGAGAGTAAGTTGGAGACAGAAGCGAAGACAATGTCGAGAATAACCAGATCTGATCTGGCAGATCAAACCAGAGATGAGAGTGGAGAGCTGCGATGTCGAAGTACGAATTGACTTGCGAGGCTGCGACTGTGAGAGAAAAGAGCGAGAGTCGAGGGCCTGAGAGGCGAGAGGATCTGCCGTATCTGCAGAGGAGACTATCTACGAGAGAGAGGTGGAGCTGCGGAGTCGGGGTTGGGATTTTGTGGGGGAGGGAAGGATATTGCAACTGGACGATGAAGATGGCCGTCTGTCTCGCACGCGACGGAGCGGAAGCGACGAGGGTAGTGAAAGCCAGCAGGAGGCAGCCGCGGCCCTCAGGAAATTTAGGGTTTTATCGTAGTAAGGTAGGGTTAGTGGATTAATGTGTTTATATATAGGAATAGGAGCCAAATAAACGGGTCACCCGCTGGATGAACAGACCCAAACCCGGGTTGACCCATTTATAAACGGGATGGTTTCCATAAACCTAGACCTGTTTTAACCGGACGGGGCATGGGTGACTTGTCGGGTCTAGACCCGTTTTGCCAAGCCTAGCTCTTTGCTATTACTAAGCGTGTTCACTTGGTACTTGTTTATATTTGCTCATCATCCAAAAATGATTCGTTTTTGGAAAGACCTTTGGCTTGGGAATTTTTTTTTTTTCCATGTCTTTCTAGACTATGTTCTGAGCTGAATATAGTTATTTCTTTTTTTGTTGACAATGTGAGTAGCTCTTTGGTCTCTTGGAATCTCCATCTCAAGAGACCTCTAAATGATAGGGAGATGGTGGAGTTATCCTCCTTGTTGCCTGTATTGAACAATTGCAACATATATTTGGGAAGGGATGTTTGTTTTTGGTGTCTGGATCAATTGGGGGTGTTTACTTGTAAATCATTCTATGAATTCTTGAACTATTCAAACCCTCATTTTCCTCTGTCTTATTATTTGGAAGTTAAAGTTCCCCCAAAAATAAAAGCATTTACGAGGTTGGTTGTGCTTGGCAAAATTAATACCAATAATTTGCTGTAGATTAGGAGCCCTTTGAATGCTTTCTCTCCAGATGTTTGCATGCTATGTTATAGGAATTCTGAAACAGCTTCCCATCTCTTTTTGCATTGTGATTTTGCTAGGAGGATATGAAACAAATTGTTTGGTATTATGGAAGAGAGTTGGGTTTGCCCCTATTCAGTGGAAGAACTGTAAGTCATCTCGTTTGCTGGCTTTGAAAATAGGAAGGATACGGCAGCTCTGTGGAAGTGTTGCAAGTTTGCTGTATTATGGGGTTTATGCTTGGAATGTAATGCGCAGATATTTTTTGAGAAGTTAAATTTGTCATTGGTGTAGGAAAAGATTCATTTTTTTGGCTTCTTTATGGTCAGGTTTGGAATTTTTAGGGAGCTAGTTTTCAGGATTAAATAGGGATTGGAGGAATTGGTTGGCTTAATTTTTGTTGTTTTAGTCTTTTTCTGGATTGAACCAGATTTTTTGGGGAGATTTCTTATTCTCCCTCTTCGTAAATTCTTTTCATATTAATTAAATTCCTTTTGCTATAATAAAAAAAGAAATTCACTCGGTAGTAGCTCATGTTTGCTCCCCATCCTTTATGTTAAGGGTTTTGGTTTGCAGCATCTTTCAACAATCTTGGGAATGAGATGCCTGCTTTTGGTGGGACACCTGAATCTAATGTGGCAAGAATGTTAACATTCTTGGGAATGAAGGATTCCACAAAAATATAGGCATCCCATTTTCACCCTTGACCCTTACCCTTCCCCATGGGTAAGCTTCATGGGAAACCCATTCTCATGGGAATCCTGCTTTTGGGACCAATTTGCCTCACTATTTTGGTCGGTTGGGTATCAATGCCCCGTAATATAGTATTATTACACACTATTAGTACATTTATTGTTTAAATTAATAAAATATTAATAAAAATGAAATTAATATTATTATTTTACAATAATATAATATAGGGCGTCCCTAGACTTCAAGGCTCCCTTCTTTATGAGGGTAGTCATAGTGTATGCAGCCTTAACCCCTGCGTTGCTGTTTCCTTGGACTTGAACTCGTAACCAAGTGGTCACAAAGGAGCAACCTTACAGTTGATCCCAGGTCTGCCCTCGATACAATAATATAATATAATGGCTAAAATGTGGAGACCATAGTGCCCCTATTTATTTCGATTAATTTGATTGTTAGGAGCTTAATTTTTTTAATTCATGATTATTGAAAGTTTTAGGACATGGATTTAATTAAGTTCATGCTCTTAGTAGGTTTCCATGTTGAAAATATAATTATTCTTCGTTTATTCTTTGTACACATGTCAAAGTATAATTGTCATCTTCTTGAAATTCCTGCTAGGATTCTCGTGTTAACAAAACTGTATGGGCATCCTGTGAAGAGCTCCTCTCCCTCATCCCCCCCCCCCCCCCCGCCCCCAACTCTCTTTGTGATTGAAGGACTTGGAAGTTGCATTCTGCCCTCTTGAAAACTTAGTTCTCTCTTCTTCTCCCTTTATTTATATTTCCCCAACATTCTAAAAAAGTTGGAAAACATTCTTTATTTGAAGAACCCTAGTGGATGCAACATTGATTCCTACATCCTCGATGGTTGCAACTTGCAAGGTCCAAGCAAACAGACATTTCAAATGCAATGTAATTGTGGTCTCAGCTCTAATGCATTTATTGAAGATACGCTAAAGCTCATGAGTGGTTGGGGGAGCCCAAATCAGTAAGAGCTCGTTCCGGCTCGCTTACTTATATAATGAGCCATTCTCGAGCCCAATTTTGAGGATTGTTTATTAAATGAGCCAAACCTAAACACAAATGGGCTTGACTTGTTTAAGCTTATGAGCAGCTTATTTACAGGCTCATTTGGGCTTGTTTAATAGGCACAAATTAGGCTTGTTAGTACACTTGTTTTGTAGGCTTGAATAAGGCTCGAGTAAGGCTCATTACTCATTAGTGGGCTTATTTAGCCAAAAAATCTTGGGCGGAGCAGCTTAGCCCACACTCTCTAAACCCGAGTAGGGCCAATAGGCTAGCCTCATAGGTGATGGTTCATTTGATGCCAGCAGGGGGGGTGGGAGCAAATGTGTAGCTTGAACCGCAAATGGTAGTCCCTATGTCCTAACCCTCATTCAACGTTCTTGGTGTTTCCAGCTATTCTTTGCCCTTTGATTCCTAAATCCCTGATCCTCATTCCCTCTCAACTTCTCTCTTTCGAGTTTCAGATTTTTCTAATCACAGTTCATATCTTCATCCCTGGATGCCCTTTAATGAAATCTTCTCTTTACTGATAAAAGAATATCCTTCATTTGGCCATATCTGATCAGCTGGGAGACTGGCGGGAGGCTTTAGGCTTTCTTGTGGGGGAGGGAAATAGACCAGCTGCAAGATTGAACATAGGTGGATGGACAGAGGTGTTGAGAGCCTGAGACAGAGTGATGATTTAGTCATTGTCTTCTGCTGCTGAAATCCTGAAACTGAAACTTCGAGGAATTATCAGGGGAAGATAATAGTAATTGGAATAAGAAAGGGGTCGTATCTGGCAGGCCAATCGAAGGCCCGTTGAAGGAGGAAGAGGTTTGAGAGATCAGATAGAAAAAATGTGTCGTCCTTCTGCTCCATTGCCATGCACAATGTGAACAAAGATTCAAGAAACCAGAGAGGACCTCAGTGCTCTGCATCTCAGGAAGCTCACTTGCATTCTATGTGATCCCAAGCCTGAGCCCGAACTGAAGCTGGAAATTAAACTCTTGAGCTGAGCTCAAGCCATGATTCTTGAGCTTGCTTTTGAGCCGAGCTGGAGCCCATGCTGAGATACCAGCCTGCCAAGCTGAGCCTGAACATGTTGAAGCTTGAACAACTCACTTGCAGCCCCAACTGTTAAGCAGTTAGAGTCTGGATGGGAAATTAGATTGACAGGTTATGTTCTGGCTCCTGAATGTGTGTGGGTGTATGCAGTAGGGTTTTCTGTTTTCTTTTTTGATCATTTTTTTTGTTTCCCCCCAAGTTGGGGGGGGGGGGGATTGATGGGTGAACATTTTCAAAATTTTTATTTATTTTGTTTTATTTTTCTAGTTTCTTTTTGGAAAGAATTGTTATATTATGATTTATTAATCCCTAATGCACATTTAAGGCTGCTCTTTTTCTTTTCTTGTGTAAATTCATTATTTTAAACTTTTTTAGTTACATAATTTAATTTTTTGGTGATGCATTTGGCTCTTGAAGATAATAAAGCACTTAAAGCTGATACCACTTATGGGATGTCAAGAAGAATAACCTAGGCCTTCACATTATTTGGGTAATATTGGCGTAATGAGACATTGACAGTTTGAGTGTAATGTTGAACTTAATACTTTGAGTCCCCTCATGTTCAAGCGTTAAAACTAGCTGAGGATATGATGTGTTTGTTTTACTGCAAGTTGAAATTGTACCCCATGCTTTACAGAGACCTAAAGTTTAAATAAAGAATGGATGTGATCTTGAGTGACACAAGGAATTTGGTTCTTTCTTAAGTCATTTCATATTTTTTCTCAGCTTAGGAATTTGTAGGACTGATTAGTTGAATCTACTCATAACTAAACCAACTGAAATTGATTCAATCTTTTATTAATTGACTAGTGACCCTAATGCAGATCCTTTTGGTTTGTATTCTTTGATTTGGAAATCTAAAGCTCCCTAAAAAATAAAAGCTTTTATTTGGACTACAGTTCTTGGAAGAATTAACTCTAATGATTTGCTTCAGAAGAGAAGGCCTAATAAGACCCTGTCTCTGGATATTTGTGTCCATTGTGCTTAAATGAAATAAAATTTAAATTATTTCCAACAAGCTCCACTTTGAATGGGTTTTGACATGCTGGTATTGAAATCCTCTCCCCTGCTTCCCCAAAGGAATCTTTTTTAGTGCCCTTTAATCTTTTTTTAGTAATTGAGCAAGCATTATGGAAAGTGGGCATGGACTCAGAGGTATGATAGGGTGCTCTTGATGAGGGTAAGCTCTCCTTTTGAAAGAAAATTCCTTTTCCCATCCTGCAAGTTTCTTCTCAAATCGTTTGATGATAGGATCGCCAACTCTGCTGTCTTTAAATATTGCTCTAAGAAGGAGACCAAGATACATTACCGGAAAAGCCCCAACTTGCAGCCCTGAACGGGAGCAAAGAGAGCTTCCTCAATGCTGTTCTCATTGGAATAATATCTCTTTTTTGTGAATTAACTTTCAGCCCCATGACCGCTCAGAGCAAAGAAGAATGCATATTGAGGATTTGTGAGGACCTGCTTGATAGAAAACAATAGTCTCATCAACAAAGAGAAGGTGGGAAACTTCCATTTTTCTCTGCCATTCCTTCTGATGAATCTTGATTCTCGTGGCGAGCACCTTAGATATGATTTCGTAGATACTTCCCACAGGCTTGATAGGCTGGAAATCTTAAATTTTTGATGCTAAAGGCCCCTGATTTCTTAGGATGCCCAAAAATATGCCTGTTGGCGAGCCTAAAGGATTTCCTTAAAAAAGGCTGTTCTAGCCATTGTGTAGTGGAGGGATTCAAATTGGTGAAAGTGATGCTATCAACTTTTTCTCTCCAAAGGTTTGGAGTAAAGATTCTTAAATTCACGAATGGGCTTTTTGATGTCCTCTTCCTCAACTAATTTCTCACCCTCAATTTTAATTTGGGTTAAAGCATCAAACCTTTAATGAGCATTTTCTGTCTTGTGGAAGAAGCAGGTGCTCTGATTCCCCTCTTTGAGCCCTAGATTTTTTGTGTCTAAATTATTTCTTCCATGTTAATGAGATTGGCCAGCTCTTTTCTGAGCAGAAGCCTTCTGGCTTTTTTATTTGAGTTGAAGCCTTGGGCTATTTCTTTGTCATCAACCTTCTTGAGGCTGATAAGGATCACATCCCTTTTCAAGTGAATATTCCCAAAAAGGTTCTTATTCCACTATTTCAACCTATCTTTCTGTCCCTTAAATTCTGAGGCAGCCACAGAGCTTGTTTTGCCCTTGAAATGAAATGAAGACCACCATAGGTCCATAACTTGGTCACTGAAGCCTTCGCCAGAAGGCAGTTGGGCCCCAGTTATATTGAGAGCGTCAGCAAATTGATCTGAGATAGGCCTTGGGAGAAGTTTTTGTGTAACCTTCAGGAAATGTTCTTAAGTTGAAGAGAGAATCTGTCAATCCTCATGAGAGTTGGACCATGTGAAAGAGCCACCAAGGAGAGGAAGACTGATTAGGCAATTCACATTAATAAATTTTAGAAACTCCTTTATACTTATTCCATCTGAAGTTCCTCAACTTCTTTCATGAGGATAGGAAAGCTGAAGTCTCCTCCAATGACCAAGGGGGCATCCCATTTGGCTTTGACCTCGAAGGCCTAATTCTGCAGAAGTTGCCTGGAGGATGCTTGATGCAGGACAGAACAGCAATATAATATAATAGAATAGAGAGAGTTAAGGGAAAGAAGGGGAAAGAATGAGAAGAAAGTGGGGAAGAAAAAAAAAAGGAAGAATGAGAAGGAGAAGGAAAAGGAAAGGAAGGAAGCAATGGTGCAAGAGAGAGAAGGATAGAAGTTAGAAATTCCGAATTCAACTGTCTAATACAATACACAAAGTTCTTATATATCAAACCTTTCGACTAAAACAAATAATTTAAAACTAACCCAGAGTATTTAAAATTCGCAAAATGACCCTAAAATAACTAAAACTCTGAATATCATGATTCAATAATTTAAAACAAATTTCTTAATTTTTTAATCTTCAAATGAATTATCAATGCCTGAAATTATCTATAAATTATCATTCATCAGTCTTCCTTTTAGAGATTACTCGACATTGGGTTTAGCAATGGTGCAACAACAGTGGGGAACATATATCCCTGAGCCATTCAAGTTGTAATTGCATATTGTCCATTTTCCATTGACATTCAAATATCAACAACAAATTACAGAAATTCTCCTCAATATTGCCAATCCCAATAAATTCAATAGACGGAGAATTATTATACTTTAGAATATGAATCAAAGCTTGGGCCTATGCACCAACTTATGTCAAGATTCAATAATTTCATCCTCTACAAGGATCTTTCTATGAATTGAATTGCCACTTTTAACATTGAATTTTGATGCCTGCCACTTGGATTCTGCTACAACTTGGAACACTTTGTACCATTGCATTTGTTTGCTTTGCAAGGATGATATCATGTTGTATGCCATGCACACCATCAATGGAGCTTTCGTTTCCACATTGATGATCCATGACAACAATAAATACAGTTTCACTTGCAATTTTGTCGTTAATGTGATCAGATGTGTAATGCATAACAATAATTTCTTTTTCATTTTGATAGGCTGTCGTGAGATTTGAAGCTCATGTTGTCCAAAATAAGAACTCTTTTTGTCTGTTGAGATGCAAGATCTCATTATAACAGTGAGGGATAGCTCTGATGTTAACAAAATTTTCATTCTAAACCCAAAGCAGGTTTGAGGTTTGCAAAGCTATCTTCAATTGTATTGTATTCCATTGTGACACTTATTCACATTCTTGTCCACACTCATTCACATTCTTGTCCCTCTTAACTCTGATATTAACAAAATTTTCATTCTAAACTGAAAGCCGGTTTGAGGTTTACGAAACCATCTTTGGTTGTATTGTATTCCATGGCGACACTCATCCGCATTCTTGTCCCTCTTTTTTCTAGTATCCCATTGCATTCAAAATAAAGACACAAGAAAAAACAACCAATCTATGAATTCACTCTTGGGAAAATTTATCATTGAAACAGAATATCCTGAAGACAAGGCATCAAAGCCCCATGTAACATTTCCTAAATTCATATCTTGCCTAGTATAAACAAATACTGGCTTCCTGTTTTATATTTCTTCCATTTCTGAGCAGTAATTCTGTATTCATTGCTTACTCCACAAAATTTCAGAATTAGACCTGCCTTTAGGCACTGATTGTACTGAATTTTCCTCTCAAATATTGGCAATTTCTTCATATCATTGTTGAGATCCTGTGAAGAAAAGCCGATATAAATTGCAGTAATATCAAAATGTCACGGCTGAGAAAGCTGGCAGCCTGGCATGCTTAATCCATCCTCCAAAATGCTGAAATTTGCATTTGCTGTCCAAGATCCTAGTCCTACAATGTAGGTCAAAATATCAGAAAGCCAAGTCAAAATAGTTGTGAAAAAATCCAAAAAATTGTGGCTAGAATCAATTTCTTGCTGTTTTAGAAGTTACTGAAGGATCTGGAAGTTTTCTTACACGCGCCTCGCCCAGGTGTGGGGCATTGGAGGTGGAGCATCTGATGGTGATCTTCCAGTGGTAGTTGGGGGTGGTGATTCCTGTGGTGGTGGCCAGAGTGTGGTGAGAAAATACCATGAAACTAGGGATTTTTTATGTGCCATCAGCTGGGAAAACTTCAGGTAGCCATTGGGACCACTCGCCTTGTTGGATGGAGTTGAAATTTTGGGAAGGGGCTTCTCGGTTGTTTCTGTTTGAAAAAATGGTGTTTGAAAATGAGTGCAATGGTTGTATTTTCTGGCCAAGTTGCAGGCACTGAACAGTTTGTGGCTTCATGGAAAGACACTGTTAATGGTTTGAATGTTGGGTGCTGATTGAAGGAATTATAGGATGCATTGCACAATTGAAGTCTATGGAAGTGAATTGAAGTGGCTGCTATTTGTTATGATCTGCAACAGCAACAGTGATTGTCCTTATTGGACCATGTCAGATCAGAGATTTGCTCTGATGCCAAATTGATGCAGGGCAGAACAGCAATTGAATAGACTTACTTCTAAAATATCCTCAAAGTGCTTTTAATACACAATATCAAACCTTAAATTAACTAATGACCTACTAGATCCTCTAATTTAAAACAAATCGCTGATTTTTAAGTTGTCAAATGAAATATGATTGCTCAAAATGATCTGCAAGTGATCTTCTGTTAGTACTTCACCTGGACCATAAACACAGATGAAAATCCACATGAAGTTATCCTCCAAGTTCCTGAAAAGGCTGGTGAGAATTTATTGTTTGGTTCACTCATAACATTTGGGAACAAACGCTTGAGCTTGAGTGAGTGCACGAAATCACAGATATAATTGCTTTATTGGATATTTGGAGAGAAGCCTTGCTGTATGGTGATTAATTGTACTGCAGTTTGATATCTTAAGTTGCTTGGGACATCCTCTGTGAGTTAAATATTGATTTTGATTGTAAAAATGAGGTTGATGGAGTAAGAAGTAATTTAAAGGAGTATCACCTTTTCTTTTTGATGAGTGAAGATATGATTAAAAAACACAAGGGGGGTGCCAACCCCAAGTCACAAGTTAGAAACTCATTCCGGAGGTGACAATCTCAATAAAAAATTCCCAGATTTCTAGGCTAAAAAAGGAAGTTGAAAAATTTTATTATGGAAGTTAGGGTACTATCACTTAAAAAGGATTTATAGGATGAATTTTTGTTAAAGTACATGGACAAAATGCAGTGTATTTCTACCCCCATGATTTCTAATTTTGTGGGGCATGTGGAAATAGCTATTCAAATTTGGATATACTTTTGTAAGGTCACATGATCAACTAGTCTTGGTTTTCATGTTCCATTTGTCCCCACTAAGTTAGAATGGTTTGATTTTGTATGACACATGTTTAGCATGCATTGAGTGCCCATTTCACGGAAAGGTAAGACTTTTGCTTTGTGTTAAGGGCCGAATATTTCAAACCTTGTGAAGGGCTGTGCGGCACTAGTTAAAGCATTCTTGTTTAACTTGTTAGCCAAAGGTTACCACGGTTAACCAATAGAACACATTCACAGTAATTGACTGTAAAACAAGCGGAAGCAGTAAGCAATTCACAAAATATAGTGATTTTTACATGACTGATGAATACTCACCCTCTAAAGAGCATTAGATGCTATTTTAGCTCAGGCACTAGGAAACATCTCATTGCTAGAGTCATACTCCCCTTTTTACACTAATTTTTACACCTATACAAAGCATAAAATCTATACTATTTACATGATGGTAACCTATCCCATGCACATAAGACAAGCTGGTCATAGGCAAGCATAATGCCGTGAGCAAGCTTGGCTCGTGACACTTTGAGATGTGTCTAACTTGACATGACACTCATCATCAATGCCCGAGAACTTTGATCCTTTGTACTTTGTATTTTATTCCTTTTTTCTTACTTCGTTCATTTGATTGGACTTTTTAATTGTTTTAACTTGATCAATTAGAAAAAAAAATATTATCTATATAAAATAGGGTGTGAATGCTGTCTATATAATAGTTGAAGTACATTTAAGGACCAATTTTGGGCAGCTTTGGAGTAAAAGTAAAGTGATGTCGTGGTGTAAAACTACTTTTAAGCATTTTACATGGAAATAATAATCTTTAATATCAGCTTTGGCAAATGCTTCAAGAACTTTCATCCTTGGTGATTCTATGAATGACATCTTTTCCTACTCTTGGAATGTAATTTATCAAGAAGAGTAGACTACAAATAATTTTGCATTGCAGAATTGTTTTCAATTAGCTATTCCAACAAACACTAAGTCGCACTGCAACTTTCATCTAGGCATGGTGATTAATTGCTTTCCATCAAATGGTTATCTTAATTGTTACTGGTGCTAGTGTGGCATGCTGACAAATACCACATTTAAATGCATGGTCTCACCATATAAGTGCTAGGAAAATTTGGCCCATCATGTAGTACCATGCTAAGTAATTGTGTACCAAAATTAAGCTAAAAGAATATCAACAGATGATTTCAGTTTCTCAGTTAATTCAATGTTTTATGAATGGTATAACTTTTTTAAAAGAATTAGTCTGCTGATGCAATGATTATGAATAATGTAAGCATGTTGAACTTTTGCATGGGGTTTTTATTGAAGATGTGTTAATGGGTTCTGAAGTGTTCATAGTTCTGGAAAGTTCAAGAAAATAACAAGGTTGGCCTCCATGGAAGGGAAAGGAGGTTCTGAAGGGGGTGGGGCGGGGGCTTTTCAATGCCTCTACATTGTTTATTTTGCGCTTCAAATATCAGATGAGCCTATTATCTTAATCCTTCAATTGATCCAGTATTTATTTTGGGGTACTTGCAGTGGAGATGGTTAAAAATGTTAAGTACTGCAAAATGTTTTGGAGGCATGTGTGTTTATTTAGCAGCTCGTAGCATATTTTCTTTGGAGTAGTCATATTGGATGTCTGATAGCAAAAATGCTGAAAAAGCTTTTGTTACCCTGATTTTCAAACTAAAACCATCCTTTCAAGTTCCAATATTACTATAGGAGTTTTCTTATAACTGATGTGATTGCTTCTTTTAAAATGCAGATCCAGCCCTAACTATTTACTACAACAATCTAATTTAGAAATTCAAAATTTGTTCACTCAATTATTTTTTTTCTTTTACTGCAGAATACAAAAGATAACCCTCCTTGCAATACCCTTTTTATTGGAAATCTTGGGGAGAGCATAAATGAGGAAGAACTGAAGGGTCTTTTCAGCGCGTATGTATCATTTTATCTGTTTAGCTTGAGTACTGTTTCTTTTTCAACATTGCTTTATGGGTGGTTGCTATGCGGGGTAATGTCTTGTTTCATTTTTTATTTTCTGGTCACAGACAACCTGGATACAAACAAATGAAGGTCTTGAGACAGGAAAGGCATACAGTTTGTTTTATAGAGTTTGAAGTGAGTTATTTTCTTTTCATATTCATATATGCAGTTGTTTTGGTATTTTAAATTACTGAATCTATTTAGGTTTGTATTTCCTGCTGTTATATTTGCTTTAGATCTCTTGGGTACTTGTGCAGGATGTGCATAGTGCCACCAATGTGCACCATAGTTTGCAAGGTGCCGTTATCCCTAGTTCTGGTTCTGTTGGGATGCGAATACAATATCCTTTTATAGTCTTGTTATGGACTTGATAATTTGTTTAATTTTGTCCCCCTTTCCCTCCCTTCATCATGATGATGTGTAACCAGGACCCAAGGTTTGGTTTCTTCTGGATTTCTGAGCAGACTCTGATGTGAACTCTTTCTTTTGAAACCATGCCTATTTTAGGAGAATGGCTAATGCCATGTCATGGGTCCATGTGGAAGGAGGAAAGGGGGGGGACCAGCATGGGCCCCAAGTGCTCTCCTCTCTCCTCCTACCATGTGGGCTTGTGATGAATATCATCACTCAGTTTTTGGAAAATTTTTCCAGCATCTAAGAATTATAACAATCTAAAAAACCAAATGGTTTAAAATTGTAAAATCCTTTTGACTTGGATATCTAAGATGGAATCCATCTGCTATGGGGATCCAATCTTTTTTGTGAGTTGCAAAAGAGTCGCATACTTGCTCAAAAAATGGAGTGCCTCTCTTGAGTTTTGCACTGAGAGTTATGACTTTCACTTCTAAGTATTTTATTCTGAGATAAAAATTACATTTGACTCACCATCCCACTTTAGTTGGGGGAGTTCTTTCTGTTTCTCACATTGAACTGTTAGTAGCCATAGCCTAGGCATTTAAACAACCAGTTTTTGAGTCATGCCTCTGCCAAAGAGGTTTAGTGCTGAACTAACTATTCTTTCTGCATCAGAAAAAAAGTTGATATTGTCCACAGCATTTTTGTTCATTTGATAATATAGAATCATTTGAAAAGCCATTCTTGATATTCCCCATGTCATCATACTAAATTACGAGTTTGGCTTTGATCCACCCCCTCCCTCTTTTTTTTAATTGAAATTGTTAGCTGTTTTTGTTTATGATTGGTAATTTGTATGGTTTTCCTTGACCTCTGGAAACATATTCAAAGAATCCATTTGGTAAAAGGAAGGATGCCAGTCACCCTGCTGCTGCCCCGGGCACCAATGGATCACCATTACTTTCAACCTACCAGTAGCTGGAAGGGGACGTACTCTGTTCTTTATGCTCCAAGAATACATGTTAGGATGCATCATGCAGCTGTTGCATGCATCCATTCCATTATCAAGTCATCAGCATTAGCATCTCTTCTCATGTGAATGAATGCACATAGTGGTATAATGAACATACCATTGAGCCATGTTATGCTCATCTATCTATGACATGCATTTGCTGGCCAGCATCAGAGACTGCCTGTTTAATTAAGTAGGGTCGCAAGAGTTTGCTCCATTTTATAGAAACAGTGCATGGGCTTACAGTTCTGTTGGATTTGTGTGCTTTCCCTCATCTTGATCATTATGTTCTGTCGAAATTAGAAAGGCTTCTTTAAATTAACATCTTATCATCCCCCGCCCCCCATACATTACATTTCATTACATAATGTGTCATCCAGTGGGGCCTTTCCTACTTGCCAGAGAGAGGGGGAGTGGGGCATGACATGTTACTCAAAGGTGAATCTTTATTACCATTGCCATTGACACCATCATAGAGGGATGGGGATGGGGCATATGACATGTCATTCAGAGATGAACCTTTCTATCATTTCATGGCACGAGTTAGTTACAATAAGAAATAGAAACTTATACTATTGATCATGATTTATATTACCATTGCCATTGACACCATCATACTCATTAGACATGTCAATCCAAAGGTGAAGGTATTATTTTATGGCACAAGTTAGTTACGACAATATATAGAAACTCAAGGCTATCAATCATGATTTATATTGCCATTGCCATCACCGCCATCATAATTAGCCTTGCTCATCAGTTGAATCCATTCATCCCTCCATCAGTTGAGCCATGAACTGATAATGATGCTTTAATATTCAGGCTCTTCAAAGCATAATAATCTGAAGAACATTGAAAAATATTTGCTGCTCTGACTTACATGCAGAATATTCAGTACAAAATGACAAGCTTCTGTTCGTTTTGAGGAGCTCAAGGGCTGCCACTGCTTTTCATTTCAGGTAATTTTGTTCTGACTAGGCAATGGTTAATGGTTGGCATCCCCACCTATGGTTATTAAATTCCTTTTTTAGAGGGTTACATTAGTTAAATTTCAACTGAAGCTGGCTTAGGATTAGTAGGGAGTGAATTTACTTTTTGAGGAGCCTCATGAATTTTGGAGCTCTTGGGTCCTTGTCTGCGGTTGTCTCGCAATTAAATAGATTTGTAACTGAAAGGAATTCTAGGGTGAGAAAAAAATACTATTAGTTCAATTAAGGATTTTTTATTTTTGAAACTATTGTTACAGCCTCATTTGGGTGTTATAAAGACAACCCTCTTTCGTGGTTTTTGTTTACATCGTGAGTTGTTCTATTGGATGTTTGACCATACGGCTCGAAAATGTTTGCTAATGTTGTCTCGTTACTTCTTTTATTATAGCAGTTGTCTTGGTCTGTGGTTTTTGATATATATGATGATATTAGAGGAGAGGTTCACCTGCAGTATTAACCTACCTTGCCTGTTCCATTCAAAATGGTTGCGTGGCTAAGCACTTTGAGAGTTAAGGCTGCTTCTTGACTATTGCCTTCTCGCATGAACTGTGATTTTTGAAGTGCTTTTGTTTTGATTTTGTGAGGCACCAGGTGGTTTAGAGCTGGTTTATTTATTTCTATTTTTTCTTGTTTTCCGTTCACGTTTACAAATTGAGGGTGGGCAATAACCGACACAATTGGAAATTTAGGCTCGGAAAATATGAGGAAAAGGAAAGGAAAATATGAAGGAATCTATTGTCATATTTGGTTTTTAAGGAAAGTAAGAAAAAAAATAAAAAAATATGCTAAATTAATGAATAAAATTTAAATTTTAGGCATCATTAACATTTAATTATTTTTTTATTGTTTAGTTATGTTAGAACAAATTCTTATTTTTAGCATTATTTGGCATAAATAGAAAATATAATGGAAAAAGAATTTTTTACTTATATATATATATATATATATATATATTAATTTTTACATGAAAATCTTACCCTTAGGTTTGGAATTTAAAAAATTATTAGACTAAGGAAAGGAAAGTATGGAGGAATTCTTATTTCTATGTTTGGTTACAAGGAAATTGAGAGAAAAAATATATATTAAGTCCATAAGTAAAAATTTGATTTTATACATAATTAATAATAAATTTTAATTTTAATATTTATTTATATTAAAATAAAAATTTTTTTTGATAGTATTTAATAAGGAAAATAGGAGGAAAAATGAATTTTGTTTTTATTTTCCTTTTCTTTTTCATGTAAAATTGTTAAGCATTCTCCAGTTGTAAAATTATCGCTAGTAATCTCAATGATTGAGATTGGATTCTTTTGCTGGCTGCGCCCCCTAAAGCAGTAATTGGAGCGGAAATATTCAGTGGCATCTTGGTTTGTGAGCATGAATTAAATTGTCCAATTGATACCGTCTTGAACATGTTTTTCCTAATTTATGCATTTGTTGAGGGCGAATTTTGTTTTATGTTGTTTAATGTTGCACTAAAGATAAATTCGGATCTCAAATCTTGTTGAGAAAGGAAGAAACAAATATATAAGAATATTTTTCTTTTCATTGTATCAAATAATATAATCTTTTATTTATTTGTTGAATAATAAAAGTAAATTGTTTTATATTTTTGTTTTTAATGTTTTTTAAGCTTCAAATGGCTCTAAAAGAAAGAAAATAAAGGTTTTACTTTGTCGTTCTATGGCGGTGATCTAGCTTCTTGTTTGGAATGTAATTAAAATTTGAGATTGGGATCGTATTCTTGGGTTTAGCATGTGAAATTAAGGTTAGAATTATATTCTAGTTGAAATATGAATCTTGTCAATAGTGGAGTCATGATTTCAGTCTAGGGGGTGAAATATATTTTTATTCCATTTAGTTAAGTTTATAGACGTTCTTTGTACTTTTTTTCACGGATATGAAAATTTTCTACAATCACAAAATTATCTTGACAAGAAGCAAGAATATCATATCACAATTTATATTCAAAGCAAATAATAAGTAAGCAATATAAATGAGATAGGGTGAAAAGAGTTTAACACGATGATATTTACATGGTTGGATATCAAGCCTACGTTCACGTTTTGAGATCAACTCAAGGATTCCCAAATCTCCTTTCAAACCGGAGAAGTCTTTACAACAAGGGTATACAACCTAGCTGCTTACCAAGAGCTTACAACTATGGTGTTCACCAAGAAGCACCCTTCAATGGCTCATGAAGAACCTCCCAGTACAATGAAACAAGAGATATATGTACAATACAAGGTCCCCCTCCTTGAGCTGATAATACAAATTTAAACCTTACACTACTATCTCTTTGCAAATGATATGTAAATAAGAGTAAGGAGCAAGAGAGCAAAATAAAACCCTAAAATGAATGCTCAATGAATGTTCTCAACAAGCAAAGTGCTTAATTAATTTTCAATGAATGCTAAAGGCATATATTTATGGCCAAAGAGACGAGCAGCACGCTGGAGAGCTGTTGGGCATTAATGGAGAAAGGACAAGCCCAAAACTAGCCGTTATTACGCATTTAATGCTTTTTGCTCGAGACCGTTGGTTGACCATACACCTCCAATGGTTGACCTTACACCATCAATGGTCGATCGTTCCCTTACAGTGGTTGACCATACACCATCAATGGTCGACCATTCTCCTGCAGTGGTTTATCATTCACTTGATTTGTGAAAAAGTTTTAGCTATTGGAATTTATGGTCGACCAATCATTTGGTCTTTTAACAAAGAAGGCTACTGGAATGTCTAGTCGACCCTTCCCCTGTAGTGTGGACCATTCACCTGGTCTTTCACACTAATGAGCCTCTAAATGAGCAAACTAATGCAAGGACAAGTGCTAATGAAATATACACGATCTAATGATGCTAAAAACTTGTCCAAAATGAGTTTGAGGATGTTTTGTTTAGAAAACTAAGTTTGATAGCTCGTTTGACCTCTTATGCAATTAAGTGACTCGATATGCATGTGTAAACTCGATTTTCATGCTACTAAATGCATTTGCAATTGCTTGTCTTTTGCGAGTTACTCTTGAACACGTCACACGCAATCCTACCTCTCATACAACTCAACAATTATACAAACAACATAAGATTTCATATACGCTTTGGTTGGTTGTGGTCTGGATGTTCCATGTGTTGAACTTTCGTAATGGTCATTTGCTCATTACTTCTTCAATATATGTCTGACCCTTGTGCTTGCTTTGGAATTGTCCTACATATCTTAACTGAATTTGAGGAAAAATATTAGTAGACCTAAGAACCACTTATGGATTGTTGTCATTAAAACAAGCTGGAATGAGAACTCTTAGCCACTAGGGCTTAAAAATTTTATATAAATTTTTTTAGAAAAATAACAAATAGTCGTAATATTAATCATTATTATAATAAAAAATAAAAAATAATAATTATAATAACAATAATATTTATTATTAGAAAAATAAAAATAACAAGAGCAATAATAATAATAAAAATCCAAAATAGTAATAATTAGTGTTTTAAAAATAAAAATTATTATGGTGATAATAATAATAATAATAATAATAATAATAATAATAATAATAATAATAATGGCCAAAAAATAATAGTAATTATCTTAAGGATAATAATTATTTTTAAAAAGTAAAAAATAATAACAACTAGTATTAATTACAATAAAAATAATATTTATTTCTATAAACTAATAATAACAAAAAAACAATAATAATAATAATAGAAGGAGCAATGATAATAATAGAGGTGAAAATAGTAATATTTATTATTGTAAGGATAATAATATTATTCAATAATAAGCTAAAATAAAATCAATAAAAAATAATAATTACATTGATAATAATCACCATTATAAAAAAAAAAAAAAAATAATAATCAAATGAAAACAACAAATAGTATTAAAACTAATTATTGTTATTATAATAAAAATGACAGTACTTAATAATAATTACGATAACAACCCGAAAATTTCGATCGCCCGATCGTTAGGGACAGTCGCCCAAACAAAGACAAAAAGAAAAGGTAAGCTTTTGGGTTCGGGTGCCTGAGGGTGAATCTGGTTGGTTGAAGCCAAGGAGGTTTTCCAAACGTTCAAGGTTCGATCGCCTGGTGAGTAGTTCGATTTGCCAAACCTCACAATTCGGTCACCTGAGGTGATTTTGTACTAAAAGTTTGGGCGGCCGAGGAAGGTGGGAATGGTCACTGTCATGGTTTGGTCGACTGTGGACGGTGCGTTCAATTTGGTTTGGTTGACCGAGCAAAGTCAACAAATTGACTTTCTGGTCGGTCGGTCTACCGATGCATTTACAACGCCAATGGTTCAGTCGACTGAGGTCTCTTAAAATTTTATTTCTTCTTTTGACCTTATAAAAATTATCACTATTTGTATGTGTTTGCAATTCTGGCTTAAGGGACTTGTTCATTATGTGTCCTAAGGACAATCTATGGTCTTGAGAGATAATCCAAAAAATTCGATGTCGGTCGAGGTGATCCCTAAGGTCATTCAATGGTCTTGAGCATATAATCCTACCATGCATGTGATGCAATTATTACAAACCATATTAACTTACAAACCAAATGAATTGAATTCAAATACAATAATAAAAAGAGTCTTCATTCTTTTGCTTCTTCTGATGCTATAAGTAAGCTTTGATCTTGAAGTTCGTATGGTTTCCTTGTGTTCCTACCATCAATGTGTGCTAAGGATGAACCTGTTCAAGAAACTTAATGCACAGGTAAGAAACATTTGTTTTGTCATAATCAAAATGGGATCAGACTCATAGAGTCAACATTCTTCCCCTTTTTTGATGATGACAAAAACAATTTGCAAAAGTGGGCAAAGCCTAACAAGCTCCCCCTAAGTATATGCATAGAATTTAAATTTGAAGTGCAAGCATATGACAAATGAAGAAAAACACACATAAATTATGCATTCAATTTTTGGTTGTTAATAAAACTCAAATAATATGAAATGATATGCATTTAGCTTTCCCAAATTTTCATTTAGACACTTTTCCCCCTTTTGACATCAGCAAGAAGGGGCTAAAGTAGGAAAGTAAACACAAGACATAGTCAATTAAGTGAATGATTTATTTTTGGGAAGAACATTTTTAGAAATTTCGACAACATGCCGTTTGAAAATAGAGCAATTTCCAAAAAGTAAATCAATGACTTGATTGATTACAAGTAAACTCATCATTCAAATCATGCAGGATATTCAGTATAGTTCAAGACAATTCAAGCTGTGATTGTTAATATTTTCGATATCCATAAAACATAATATAGATATGCAGTTCATTATAGATAGCAGATGCAGTTCTCACAAAATATGAAGTATGAACTTAAATGTGAGAGAGCTTAAATTTTCAGAGCTGTAGTATTCAAATTTAAGTTGCTCCCCCTCAATTTGAGTACAAGCCAAAATGAGATAAACTACTTATACTAGCCAAGAATAAATTTGCCAAGTAGTATAAGTAGTTATTTTTAGATTCCTTGGACCAACTATACTGAATGTGTATATATTTATCACTTGATTAGTATAGTCAACCCACAAGGCTACAAATGCATCATAAATAGATATTAAGGCGTACTGTATATCACACAACCAAAAACAATTCATATCTAAATATAAAGCCATAAAAGTTAGATATGATGTTCAGGGTTACAATAGAGCCTCAATATTCAAGAAATGAATCCGTGAGATGCATATGAGTCCTTCATGCTTTTTCTAAGAATGGAGCTCAACTCCCTTATGTGTATTTTCATGAATGCCATTTTTGATCAATGATGAGATTCAGTAATCTATTCTTTTGATTCACTCATCCTTTCAATTTTTCATATGCATTAAATCGTGGTCAATTTGGTACATCGTTTTGTTTTGGGAAAATTTCATGAAATTTTGGAAGCATGCCAATTGAATAATGACAAATGCATTCTCCTTCTATGGGTATAGAGGGGGAGAATTGATGGATCAATACTCAATCACACTTGCACATGGTAGGTAAGATTTAAGAACAAAACAATCAAGGGCAGTCGGCTACTCTTTCAATTTTGTCGGTACTGGCAATCTAAATTGTCAAAGATTGGCCACTTGCCAATCTTGACAATTGATTTGGGTTGATCTTCCCCTTCCCTATATATATGCATGTGAGTGTGCGAGAGGATATATGTACAAAAGAGTAAGTGTCATGTAAATAAGAGTGTGTGTGCTATGAGTGAGTAGGCAGAGAGAAGATTGAGAGTTGAATGAATTTGAGTGTGTATCTTTTCCTCCTCTGTTATTAAGAAATTGTGGATCTCTCTCTCTCGTGAACGTAGGAAAAAATTTTTCGAACCACATAACTCTGGTGTCAATTATTTCTTTGTTGTGCTTGTTTATTTCAAGTTTGTGGACCGATAAACCCAACAACTGACTCATGAGATTCGTGACGAATGACGATGGTGGCGAGTGGGTAGGGGTGACGACGACTCGACGAGTGGGCAGTGGGGATATGGAACAACAGTTGTGGGCTGCTGCTGGCTGGCTGCTGGGACTAGGGTTGGCTGACGCGTTGACGACATTTGTCATGTTTTTAGGCATTTGGCAGTTTTGAATTGGTTAACTTTGGTTAACTGAATTACCCGAATTGAAGTTCGGGTCTGTTGAGGGTTCGATTAAGGGCCTCACTTCGGTTTTACTTGGTTAGGCTTCTTGGCTATCTGATTTTTTTTGGTGAATTTGATTAATTCACCAAATTCATTGTATGGACCAATTCCTCTACCTTAGTGACATGTAAAAAAAATTCGAATACGCAATCTGTAAGGTGCAAAATTGATGAGATATAGAGTTAGGGGTGGGCATGGTTCGGTTAATAGAAAGGAATTTTTGGTTCATTAAATGCAAACCAAATCTAAATCATTTCAAATAGTTAACTGAATTTAATATCAATATCCAACGTTTAACCATATCAAATCGTTACATCTATGACGAATAACAATATTGGCGAGTTGGTGACAGTCGGTGATGCAAACATACTACAATGATGCAAGATTGATATGGAAATGGTTCGCCGTAAGACAAGAAATTTATGAAATTTTATCAATGACAAGACTTGTTGATACCAATTGAGCTCCAAAAAAATGGCACAAAATGCCCAATTTGGTCAATGAAATATTTTAGCTAACATATAATCAAAATAATTCATTACTATTATTTTCCAATTAAAGATAATAATGTATAATAATTATTAATTTATAAGATAAAACACACTGGCCTCTTCTGAGATTTTTCAAAGAGACACTAACCTTTTTTGAATTCTTGAAAATCTCATGGACCTCACCTGAGATTTCATGCAATATCATAAATTATTCTCAAGCCACACAATTTGTATAATAATTATAATTTCATAAATTACCTGGGAAATTCTTATAAATATATATATATATATATATATATATATACAGTAAATTTAAATAAAGAAGTAGGTATGATCAATTCCACCTATTTAATTTAATTCCAATATATTACCAAAAACCCGAGTTGATCAAAACCCCGCAGTTTAATTTAATTCAAATATATTCCCAAAAATTTGATTTGATCAAATCCCTGCATTTTAACTTAAATTAAATATATTCCCCAAAACCTGATCTGATTAAATCCCATCTGATCAAATCCCCGCAATTTAACTTAATTTAAATATATTCCCCAAAAACTCAATTTGATCAAATTCCCGTAGTTTAACTTACCCCAGACATATTGAAATAATTGAATTTACAAAATAAATTTAAATCAGAAATATATTTTCAAAATAAATTTAAATCAGAAATATATTTTCAAAATAAATTGACATAATCTATCCCCCTTACCTTAGTCCTAGAGTGGTGTCTATGACGTTCAAATGACGAAATCACTCCAATTAAAATGTTCAGGAGCAGAGTTAGGACCGAGAAATGATGTTCGTTTTTTGATTTGGCCGAGAAATGGAGAGAAAATTTAGAGAGAGAGAGAGAGAGAGAGAGAGAGAGAGAGAGAGAGAGAGAGAGAGAGAGAGAGAGAGAGAGAGAATTCGACCATTAGGGGGGTGGGGAAATTGAAATCTAACTTGATTTCTCCAACTTCAGGAGACTTTTATATATATATATATATATATATATATATATAATATTATAATATTATATTATATTAATATATTATTATATTATTTCATAAATAAATAAATAAATAAATAATTAAATTAATTCTTTTTTTAGGATCACTACATCCTCCCCTTCTTATAAAAAATTTCTTCCTCGAAATTTGCTAAACCACACTTATTTCAACCTCTTGAATTACTGAAATGATCACTCGACTCTAGAAAGAGATGGTGGCCACCCACATAGCGGCCCCGTCCCAAATTTATTAATAACCTTTACTTATGATGGAGGAATATCGTGGTTACATATACAACCTCTGGGAGATTACAAGTAATAGACACAACTCTCCCAAAACCACTCGCAACCTAAAACCATAAATAGGTAGATTAAACTAAACAAACCTACTCTAAACAAGCCCATAATCAAATAACCAAATACTTACCTGAATAGTCCCACTTACCTGCCTTGTGTTGGGCTTAGTTGAATAAGTGTGGATTCCACTGACGTATTTCCTCCTCTAATTCCCATGAAACTTCCTCAATTGCATGATTATGCCAGCGTACTTTCACCAATGAGATCTTCTTGGTACGTATCTCTTGTTCCTTCCGATCTAGAATCTGAACTGACACTTCATCATATGATAAGGTGTCACTGACTTCCAATGACTCATAGCTTATCACATGCAAAGGATCTGGGACGTACTTTTTCAGCATGGACACGTGAAACACGTCATGGATCCTAGACAATGCCAGGGGTAACGCTATCCTGTAAGCAATTGGACCAATCCTCTCCAGTATCTTGAATGACCCGATATACTTAGGGCTTAACTTATCATTTTTCTCAAATCTCATCATTCCATTCATTGGCGCAATTCTAAAAAATATCTTATCCTTTATATCAAACTCTAGCTCTCGTCGGCGAGTATCAGCATAACTCTTCTGTTGACTCTGAGCTGTTTTTATTCTTTCCTGGATGAGTTTGATTTTCTCCATAGTCTGCTGTATAATCTCTAGCCCCAAAATTTTCCGTTCACCAATCTCATCCCAATACAGTGGAGATCGTAACCTTCAATCATATAACACTTCATATGGTGCCATCTCGATGTTGGCTTGGTAGCTATTGTTGTAAACGAATTCAACCAATGGCAGATACTGAATCCAACTTCCCCCAAAATTCAGCACGCAAGCCCGCAACATATCGTCTAGTATCTGAATTGTTCTTTCTGATTGTTCATCCGTTTGGGGGTGAAACGATGTACTTAAGGTCAGCTAAAATCCCAAGGCTCTCTGTAAACTTTTCTAGAATTGAGATGTGAACCGTGGGTCGTGATATGATATGATGAACACTAGCATGCCATGAAGTCTAACTATCTCCTAAACATACAACTTTGTCAGTCTATTCATGGAGTAGTTAATTTTAATTGGAATGAAATGGGTAGTCTCTTTGTCAGATAGTCTACAACTACCCAAATGGTGTTTTTCCCATGAAGTGCTAATGGTAACCCTATTACAAAATCCATGGTAACGTGCTCCCACTTTCACTTGGGAATGTGAAGTGGTTGCAATGGCCCTACTAATCTCTGATGCTCAGTCTTCACTTGCTGATATGTTAGGCAGTGCTCCACGAATCGGGCAATTTCTCTTTTCATTTTATTCCACTAGAAAGATTCCCGCAGATCTCGATACATTTTGGTGCTCCTTGGATGTACGGTATAAAGAGAACGATGAGCCTCTTCCAGAATGGTTCTTTTAATCTCAGCATCATTGGGTACACATAATCTGGTGTGAAACCTCAAAACCTCATCATCTGCGATATTAAAATCCACCCTTTGTCCACTCTGTACTTTATCCACAATTTTCACCAACTCTGGATCTTTCATCTGAGCAGCTTTAATCCTTTCCAACTAGGTCGATTGGATTACCAGACTAGCAATGAACGCCTGGTGATTTCCTTCCACTATTTTCACACCAAATCTTTCCAGATCCATCCTGATTTGATGTTTAGTTACCACTGCTGAGACTAATGCATTCCTTGACTTTCAACTTAATGCATCAGCTAGCACATTAGCTTTCTCTAGGTGGTAGTTGATGGTACAATCATAGTCCTTTATCAGTTCCAGTCATCTCCTCTATCTCATATTCAGTTCCTTTTGCGAGAAAAAGTACTTGAGGTTTTTGTGGTCTGTAAAGATCTCGCACCTTCCACTGTACAAGTAGTGCCTCCAAATTTTCAACGCAAAAACCACTACCGCCAACTCAAAATCATGTGTGGGATAATTCTTCTCGTACTCCTTGAGTTGATGAGAAGCATAAGCAATGACCTTCCCCTGTTACAATAAAACACTCCCGAACCCTTTTTAAGATGCATAATTGCATCACTATAAATTACAAAACCACCATCTCCTGATGGAATAGTTAGAATCGGAGCAGTAACGAGTCAATGTTTCAATTCTCAAAAACTCTGTTCACAATCATCAGTCCAGTCATACTTCACATTTTTCCTCGTCAACCGTGTTAGAGGACTTGATAGTTTAGAAAATCCTTCCATGAATCGGCAATAATACCCTGTCAGACCCAAGAAACTCCGGACCTTCTGAACATTCTTCGATCTCGCCCAATCCACTACCACCTCTATCTTATTCGGGTCCATAGAAATACCACCCCCAAAAATCACGTGCCCTAGGAATGCAACTTTTCTCAGCCATAATTCACATTTCCTGAATTTAGAAAAAATCTTCCTTTCTCTTAGCACCTGAAGTACCAACCTTAGATGAGTCTCATGTTCCTCGGGACTCCTCAAATAAATCAAAATATCATCGATAAACACCACCACAAAATGATCTAGATATTATGGAAAACCCTGTTCATTAGGTGCATAAATGTAGCAGAAGCATTAGTCAGTCCAAAAGGCATAACCAAGAACTAGTGGTCATACCCTATTTAGAAAGCGGTCTTTGGAACATCCTCTGATTTGACTTTCACCTGATGATACTCGGATCGAAGATTGATCTTGGAGAAGACTTGTGTTCCTTGAAGTTGGTCAAACAAATCATCAATACGGGATAACGAGTATTTGTTCTTAGTCGTCACTTTATTTATTTCTCGGTAATCGATACATATCCTAATCGACTCGTCTTTCTTTTTCACCAATAGAACCGGTGCTCCCCATGGTGACACACTGGGTTTGATGAATCGTTTATCCAGCAACTCTTGTAACTGTTCTTTTAATTCTTTCAACTCTACTGGAGTCATTCTGTATGGAGCCTTAGAGATTGGTGTCGTCCCTGGAAGTAGGTCAATGGAAAACTCAATTTCACGGTCTGGAGGAAACCCAAGTAAATCCTCTAGAAATACATCAGAGAATTCCCTCACTGCTGGAATATATTCAAACTTTAATTCTCCCTCTAGTGCTTCCTTCACACAAGCTATGTATCCCTGACATCCCTCTAGGAGTAGCCTTTTTGCCTGAATAGCAGACATAATTTATGATGAGGAGTGCACGCATGACCCTACAAACTTATACTCCTGCTCCCCAAGAGGTTTGAACACTACCTCTTTCTTGTAACAATCAATACTGGCATAGGCTAGCCAGTCCATTTTTAGAATCACATCAAACCCGTGCATGTCAAACACTACTAAATTTGTGGGTAGCGTCTTTCCTTGAATACCCATTGGATAATCTCTACGCACTTTTTTACATATCACTACTATTCCTGTCGGTGTGACTACAGATAATTTAGCGTCTAATAGCTGAGTTTCAATCCCACACAATTTGATATACCCCAGAAATATGAAAGAATGTGTTGCTCCTACATCAAATAACACAATAATTTTATTTGAAAACATAAAAATAGTACCTCTCATCACGTCACCAGCATTCTCTGCGTCCCCTGGAGTAAGAGAATAAACCCGCGCCTGGGCGGTGTTTCTCTAGTAGTTGCCTCGGGGTGCTTGATTGTTTCCCCGAAATTGACTAGGAGAGGGCACATTACTTGGCGGTGCACGACAGTCTCATGCAATGTGGCCGGGTCTACTGCATCGATAACATATCACTGCTCTAACTTGGCATTCCTCACAATGCCATTTATGACACCTAGGACAAAGAAGGGGTGATGGATTACCCTGATCAGCTCGATTCCCTATTCCTGGTCTTTGTCCCACATTGTTGTTATTTCTCCTCCACGGACCCTAACTGGTACCTGCTTGAAAACCAGGAGGCATGGGTCTCTTCCTCTGATTCTCTATCCCTGCACTTCTGTGTAGACTCGTCTCCACTACCGTGGCTTTTTTCACCAACTCTGAAAGGTTCTGAACCTAAAAAGCCACCACCTGCTCGTAGATTCCTTGTCTTAGGCCTTTTTCAAACCTCCGCGCCTTCTTCGACTCATCTGGAATCATATATGGGGCGAAACGGGACAACTCAACAAATTTGGCTGCATACTACTGAACAATCAAGTGCCCCTGGGTCAAGTTCAAAAACTCCCCTGCCTTAGCATCCCTGGTGGTAGCGGGGAAGTATCGATCGAAGAAGATTTCTTTAAAACCGTTCCAGGTCAGAGCTGCGGGTCCTAGCCTCTGATCTTAAAGTAGCTTCATTGATCTCCACCAGTGCTTAGCCTCCCCAGTCATTTTAAAGGTGGCATAAAGGACCTTCTGCTCATCAGCGCAGCAAAGGACTGCTAGTATCTCCTATATCTCCTGAACCCAGTTCTTTGTAACTATTGGTCAGCTCCTCCTCCGAACGTTGGGGGATTCATGTGGGTAAATTGCTCGATAGTGCAGCCTTGGTCAACTAGTGGGCAGTTCTATCCCCTAGAGTTCCGTGCAATCTTTGTCATGACCTTCTGGGCTATACCATGCAACACTGGATTAGAATCACTGGCGTCCTCGCTGGTAGCCCCTACGTTGCTACTTCCTCCAGAATTTGCGTTGCCCTCACTGGGGTCCATCCTGAAGATAGGACAGAAACTAACCTTAGAATCCGATATCATAACACGACCAGTACAATCATTTAACAAAAAAACTATAAAATATACTATATCATCATGCTAACACACTTAAGCTTTCCCCTTAGAAACTTCTATCGCACAAACAAACCAATTTAACATCCAAGTTTCTCATTTCAAGTTCTAGTCTCATTGCTCAAAAACAAAATCGTCGATGATTTTACCGTGATTTTTCTGAAACTATTGCTTCAGGAAAATCACAGATCGTCAAGAGATTTCTACCTTCAGGCTGCGAAACAAAACCCAAAATTCCCAATTTAATCTCCAATAATGACTTACTAAAATCCTAATTTACCCATTCCTATCCTCATCATAATTCATACCTATACTCTGGTATTATTATCTGCTAAAGTTTGCAAAACCTAGCAACCTAGGCTCTGATACCACAATTGTAGCGCCCCAAATCTGGTGGGACCCAAAGTGCTACTAATCCATAAATAAACTCATTTCACAATCTTTGATATCATAATATAACGATCCAAACCCGAAGTGGGGTACCGGGTACACCTGTCCATAACTCAATTTAAAATCATGTAGCGGAAAATATTTTAAACCTCGAAACTATACCAGAGTTCTAATATCACCATAATTACACATGTACCTCCAAGCATTCATACTACATCCCAAATAGAAAAAAATATATCTATATGCATATCAGTGTCTCACAAGCACTTTAAGCTATAATAACTAAGCCCCCTCCTGAAGCTCCCTAAGCTCGACTCCCTGTATTTCTTGAAATGTGATAAAATTATTGGGGTGGGACACTTTTTTGTAAGACAGAATAGATTATTAGCATTGTGTGGAAAATGAGTTTTTATGTAGGCAAATATATCCATTAATTAAACTTTAATTGAGATAGCATATAAAATTGTACTCATACCTATTTATTTAAAAATACATATTTTCTTCTCAAAATATACTCCGGCTCAATAAATAGCCCTATTGACATAAATATACATATATGTATCTTCCATAAGACAACAGATAACATGATCTCAATTCTCAACACATACTTTGAAGCAATCCCTCCCCATCGATCTTAGTACATACTTCACAACAAAATTTCCATACTAAGCATCCCTCCTCGTCGTCTTAGTATAGAATTCACAACAGAATTTCCATACTGAGCATCCCTCCCCATTGTCTCAGCACAGACTCATTTTTCTCAACACAGAATTATCAATAGTCATTTCATAATATCCACATATTCTCAAAAATTCTAGAACTAGTGTAATACCACCACTTTTACCATATAATACCATAAAATTTCAACAGCTTTAATTATACAATATCATAAATTATTCTCATGCCACACAATTTGTGTAATAATTATAATTTCATAAATTAGCTGGGAAATTCTTATAAATATTTATACGTAGTAAATTTAAATAAAGACCCGAGTATGATCAATTCCACTTATTTAATTTAATTCCAATATATTCCCAAAAAACCCAAGTTGATCAAAACTCCACTGTTTAATTTAATTCAAATATATTTTCAAAAATATGATTTGATCAAATCCCTGCAGTTTAACTTAAATTAAATATATTTTCCAAAAACCCGATTTGATCAAATCCCCACAGTTTGACTTACCCCAGGCATATGGGAATAATTGAATTTACAAAATAAATTTAAATTAGGAATATATTTTTAAAATAAACTGACATAATCTATTCTTCTTACCTTAAATCTGGAGTGGTGCCTACGACGTCTAAACAATGAAATCACTCCTATTAAACTTAACCTTTCATACCAAGCTCTTGGAGCTTGTTTCAAACCATAAAGAGATTTTGTCAATTTGAATACATAGTTTTGATTTTTAGAATTTTCAAAACCTGGAGGTTGTTTGACATACACTTTTTCATTTATATATCCATTTAAGAATGCATTCTTTACATCCATTTGATATAACTTAAAATCCTTATGGGCTGCATAAGCTAAAAGCATCCTAATTGCTTCCATCCTTACCACAAGGGCAAAGGTTTCATCGTAATCAATTCCTTCTTCTTGATTATACCCTTGTGCCACTAGTCTTGCTTTATTTCTTACCACAACTCCATTTTCATCCTTCTTATTTCTAAACACCCATTTAGTTCCTATGATTGATTTATCTTTGGGTTTAGGTATAAGTTCCCATACTTGACTTCTTTTAAATTGATTTAGTTCCTCTTGCATAACTATAATCCAAGAATCATCATTTAAAACATCTTCAATGTTTTTAGGTTCATCTTGGGATAAAAGGCATAATGATTGCAAATATTCTTTAGTTAGGCTCTAGTGGTTATCCCTTTTGATGTTTCACCAAGAATTTGTTCTTTTGGGTGATTTTTATCATATTTCCATTCTTTAAGAAGTTTCAAGTTTTCTGTAGAGTTTTCATTTGGAGCATCATTATTCTTTTCTTCTTTTATTTCAAGATCTTTTTCTTTTTGTGAAATGACTTCTTTTTCATCATTCTTATCTTTAATGTTATGATTATTTGATTCATCAAAAGTTATATGAATTGATTCCATAATAGTAGAGGTTTTTCTATTATAAATCCTATAAGCTTTACTATTTGTAGAATAACCTAGGAAGATACTTTCATCCGACTTTGCATCAAACTTTCCTAAATCATCTTTAGTATTTAGTATAAAACATTTGCATCCGAATACATGAAAGTAGGATATATTAGGTTTTTTATCTTTCCAAAGTTCATATGGTGTTTTATCTATTTTTTATCTTATTGAAACCCTATTTACAATATAACATGCTGTATTTACAGCTTCTGCCCAAAAATATTTAGGTAGATTATTTTCATTAAGCATTGTTATTGTCATTTCTTGTAAAGTTCTATTTTTCCTTTCAACAACTCCATTTTGTTGTGGAGTTCTAGGTGCTAAAAAATTGTGAGTTATTCTATGTTCATTACAAAATTTATCAATTTCCTTATTTTTAAACTCTCTTCCTTGATCACTTTTTAAAGCTTGTTGCATTAAAGCCTTTCTCATTTTGTAATTTCTTGCATAAGGTTATTAATTGGTTACAAGCTTCATCTTTGTTTGCTAAAAAGATTACCCAAGTAAATCTTGAATAATCATCTACTATTACAAAAGCATATTGTTTTCCACCTAAGCTTAAGGTTCTAGTTGGACCAAATAAGTCTAGGTATAAGAGTTCTAGGGGTCTTTTGGTGGATATGTATTTTTTTCTTTTTAAAACTTGTTTTTACTTGTTTTCCCTTTTGACATGCATCACACAACTTGTCTTTTATGAATTTAGTATTTGGTAGTCCTTTTACAAGATTTTTCTTAGATAATTTGGATAGTAGGTCCATGCTAGCATGACCTAGTTTCCTATGCTATAACCAACTTACTTCATTCATAGCTGTTAAACAAGTTATGTTTTGATTTGCTAATTTCTCAAGATTTATACAATAGACATTATTTATTCTATGAGCCATAAACAAAGTTTCATTATTTTTAGGATTTTGGATAACACATTTTTCTTTCATGAAAATTACTTTGAACCCTTTATCACTTAGTTGACTAATACTTAAAAGATTATGTTTTAGTCATTCCACTAATAGCACATTATCTATAGTGAGCGACGGTTCTTTACCAATTTTTCCGATACCAATAATTTTACCTTTGGCATTGTCGCCGAAGGTGACGTATCCCCCATCCTTTTGTTTTAACATAGTGAACTTGGTCTTGTCACCGGTCATATGCCTTGAGCATCCGTTGTCCAAGTACCATTTGTCCGTTGTTGTTGTTGTCCTAAGGCAAACGTACAATAAGGGATACTATGTGTTAGTTTTTGGAACCCAAATTCTTTTGACTTTCTTTATTTTGTTGTTGGTTCCACTATTTGCTTTCCATTCTCCTTGAACTTTAACATATTTTCTCTTTAATGGGCAATTAAACATCACATGACCTTTAGTTTTGCACATATAGCAAGTGGTGTATTCATGTTTGTTATTTGATGAAGTGCTAGCATAAAACTTAGCTTCCTTAACAAAATATCCCATGTATAGCTTTTTATTTCTTTTATTTGCTTTACCGTTGTAGCCTATTCCTTCTTTGTTTCCATGAAGCCTTTGTTGTCCCATCATCTTTTCAAAGTTTTCTTTACCTTCGGTAAAATTATAGATAATCTTTTCTTTATCCTCAACTACCTTTTTGAGTTCATTTATTTCTAAATCCTTCTTATTCAAGTCATCTTTATGAGTTTTATCTAACTCTTATTTTGCTATATTTATTTCTTCTTCTAACTTCTTAATACAAGTATTTCTTTCTTCTTCAATAGCTTTGAATGATTCAAGTTGCTTTACTAGTTCTTGATTTGGATCTTTCAAAGTTATATTTCTTTTAGAAACTTTTATGAATTTTTTATGTAGTGAGAATAATTCAGCTTGTAATTCCTTATAAGAAAGCAAACTATCACACAACTCATCACAAGACTCATTTTGAGAATCGGTTGAAGAGTAGTAAGAATTTACCTCTTCGTCTTTCGCCATTAAGCATATATTTGCCATTTTTTGTTCACTTGATTCGATTTCAGTTTCGTTGGAGCTTGAGTCATCCCAAGTAGCCTTCATAGCTTCCTTCTTTTTCTTCTTGTCTTTCTTGAACAACGAGCAGTCTGGTTTGATATGCCCTAGTTTTTTGCAATGATAACAAATTGGTGGTTCATTCTTACATTTATTTTCTTTCCTACTTGTCTCTCCTTTTTCAGTTTTATTTTTATTAAACTTTCTAGGAAACCTTTTATCTCTTCTGTAAAATTTTCCTAGTCTCTTGGTAATGAATGCCAATTCATCTTGATCTAAGTCACTTGTTTCTCTTTCTTCTTCACTAATGCTGTGGCTAGATGCTTTTAGTACTATGGATCTTTTATGCTTTGGTTCAGGATTCCTTTCTTTCAAAGCCATTTCATAGGTGAGAAGTGAGCCTATAAGTTCATCCAAAGAAGTAGTCTTAAGGTTTCTACCTTCTATGATAGTTGTAGCCTTTGGTTCCCAAATAAAGGGAAGGCCTCTTAGAATTTTTCTGACCATTTCATATGTAGTATAGGTTTTTCCTAAGGCACTTAAGGAGTTTATTATGTGGGTAAATCTGGTGTACATGCTTGATATTGTTTCATCAGAATTCATTTTTAATGCTTCGTATTTGCTTGTTAACATGTCTATCCTATTATCTCTAACATCAACAGTTCCTTCATAAGTTACTTCTAGTTTGTCCCAAATCTCCTTAGCTGTTTTGCAGGTCATGACTCGGTTAAACTCATTAGCATCTAATGCACAATATAACGTATTTACTTGCATTTATTTGAAGCATTTTATAATCTAAGTCGGTCATATCTTTATTTTCTTTTGGAATATATTTTCTATCAAGGGGATAAGGTTTCCATCCATAACAACTTCTCATGCTTTCCAATCCATGTGTTGGAGATATTGACCTTCACCGAATGGTGCTACTCCAATATTTGCCATTAGATCTTTTTATAGTTTTTTGTTAGGAATTTCTATAATTAGGCCCTGATACCAATTGAAATTAGGAATAGCTTCCCAAAAGGGGGGGGGGTGAATTGGATTCTTTTTTATTTTAATAATTTTTAAACTTTTGCTTATGACACTAAGAAAAACACAATTGATAACTAATAATCACACTTGAAAATGCTGAAATTTAAATTAACAAACCTATCAATGAAACAAAAATAATTCAATCACTCAACTAAGAATATTAGTGCTTTTGGTAATTTCCCTATAAATGTTTACCACCTTCTTTGAGTAAGCTCTTAGTATGCACTTCTCTTGATTAAGATTTCCGCAGATTAACCAACTTACTTCCTTTTGGGTTTCTGCAAATGGTTACTCAAAATGTACTTTCTAATTATCAAGAGTTTTTGTTTCTTTCTCACTTTAAAACCTGCAACCTGCACTTTTAAATCATACAACAACAGCAAGTACAGAATATAAAGTAAAGAAGAGAGAAAGACACAAGATTTTTACGAGGTTCAGCTTCAACACAGCCTACGTTCTCACCCTTGGCAAAACACCGAAGGGTTCCACTATAGCAGTTCCATTACCAGGTGGAACAACGCCTATTTTCAATCACTCCTTGGCTAAGGCTAGAGCCCGTCTTCTCCAAACAATATACCCTTATTTGGTCAACGATCCAACAACCTGGAATCATTCAAAATCTACAAGAGAGATATCAAAAAGCTAGTGTACAAGAGATGCTCACACAAACAGCATATTAGTACAAATAGAAACTATGTACTTCAAAAGATAAATATCAAGAAAGGAATACACTTTTAAGGCTTTAACAGAGATTTCACCAAATTCCTTTTCTCCAGATGAGAAATTAGTAATCTTTCTTCAGGAATTGATGAGTAAGAAAATCAAAACAACAATACTTTCAGCTTGCAAGAGATTGATCAAGGAGAGATTTTGAAAGCAAGAGAGCTTGAGAGATTTTCAATGCTTGGTGTATTTTTGATTAACAAGAACCATGTATTTATAGGTCTCCAAGCAAGTTTCCTTGTTTACAAAAGTTTCCTTAAAGAGTTTCCCAAGTTGTTAGAAAATTTGGGGTTCAAACGGCTATAATTTAAAAAATAAGATTTTAAAAATTTGGCCGTTGAACAGTGTTCATATGTCTGAGGATTCGAGGTCTGACGTCTGAAGTTCCTGAAACCTTTGAAAAAATGAACTGGTTACAGGGTTAGATGTCTGAAGTGAGGGTTCAAACGTCTGAGGTGCTAGGTTCAGATGTCTGAAGTTGCGAGTTCAGACGTCTGAACTGCTATTGTCTCCTTTTGTTTTGACTCATAAAATCTTCAGACGTCTGCACTTAATCTTCAGATGTTTGAACATGAAGTTCAGTCATCTGAAGTTGCCACTTCAGATATCTGAACTGAAAAGTTCAGTCATCTAATCTGCCATGAACCTATTTTTAGAAAATATTTTTCTTTAAAAACTGATTTGCTCTCTTATGATTTTTACAAGACTTATTTCAAAATTCTCAAATAGATCTTTAAGTCCACATAATCTCTTTGACAAGCTTCAAAACATATTTCAAACGATATTTTAGCTTTTGAATACTTACAAATATGTTTCCTAGAGCTTTGTATGCCAAGCTTGATATCCTCCTCAATCTGACTTTTGAAATTCTTTGTTTGAGCTACAAATGTCTTAGTTTCTCCTTGTATCATTGATTAGTTGACCCACATTTGATTCATACTTGATCTTTACTTGAACCATACTTGAGCTTTTCTTGAACTATATTTCCTGAAACATAAAAACTCAACCTTTCCAAGTTAAATAATTCTTTGTTTGTTATCACCAAAACTGATTGAAAAACTTTGTTAGGCCAACAACCATCACTTATGGTGGAGGAATACCATAGTTACATATACGACCTCTGGGAGATTACAAGTAACAAACATAACTCTCCCAAAACCACTCGCAACCTAAAACCATAAATAGGTAGATTAAACTAAACAAACCTACTCTAAACAAGTCCATACAGTATCTCACGCCCACCATGTCTCGATGAGATATTGTAGCTAATCATGTGATGTAGCACTCGAAATTGCATGGTGAGATCCTTGGCTTTTGGTTTGGCAACTTCTGGTATGTTTGGATTTCCTATTACCAGTTGGAGCGCTTCGTGGGGATTGAACCATTCGCTGTGAGTGGGCCAAACTTTGTTCGGAAGACTTACTATATGGTGTCTTCCACAAGACATAATTTTAACAAATGTGTTGTCATCCAAAATTATCGTTTTTCCCCTAACTGTGGAATATGCCGAACAACAAGAAGTAGATGGCACAAAATTGGCATAGAATTCCATTACTAGGTTGGGATAAATAGGTTCAGCCATTGTCATGAGAAATTCCCAACCAATAGCCCTAAATTTTTCTATGAATATTGGAAAGTTTTGCTCAATGAATTTTAAGGGAACGATTTTGCTACATACCACATTCCTCTTGGATATATCGTTTATGAATCGGGCGAATGCTTCCTTTGACACAAATCTCTTTGACCATTCCTCGGAGGATTTTCATAAATGTTCGTGAGATGGAGTCCCTTCCGTTTCCGGTCTCTGTGAGGACCTTCCTTCCATTTTTTTTTGGTCTTGGGGGCCATAAAACCAGTGTTGTTGGAAGAAATTTGAGGGTTCTTGGAAGATTTTGGACAAAGTGGAGAACAAAGGTACAAGAGATTAGGGTTTGGTATTCGTAAAAAATAAGTTTCTGTGAGTTTTAAATCGACCTCTCAACTAAAACCACCGACGGTTTGGGATAGAACCAAAAAATTAACCCTCCCGGTTAAATTCCGTCGACGGTTTGGTGCTGAACCAAACCATCTTGACTAGATTTATTCCATACTTACTCATAAATATTTAAATGATGATTTTCTAATAATACAAATCTCTAATTGATTTGATTAAGAGTTGAGATCTTATAAGGAAGTATGGATGGATACTCTTATATAAAGAATAACTTAATAATGAATAAATAAGAGTGTTCAGAAGAAATTTTTCTTCTTTTTGAATCAATCATAAGTTGGCGAATGCTAGACAACTAATCGCATTACACAACATATTGTGAAAGTAATGGTGTAGTCCCAAGAGGGGGGTGAATTAGGTAAATTAAAATTTTAATGCGCGAAAGCTTGATTATCTTTAAAACTTAATTATCACGTGCCCTCACTATTTCAATCCCCACAAAAAAACTAAGCAGCGAACGACTATACCAATGAACAATCCTATATATATATATATAATCAAAACACGAGGCTTATTTTATTTCCAGCAGATTAATTTAGGTGAATAGATATTTAACCATACAAATATTAATCTTGTGTTTAAGCAATAAATATGTCAGTATCAAATAATCCCAACAAATTTAACCAAGCATATATTCTTCTTGTATTTAAACAATTGATCAACCAAAAAGAAATTAGCTCAGCCAATTAGATCAATTTAGAATTTGCAACAGTAGCAGTGTTTGATCTCAATATGTATTTTAATCATTCAAAACATCCACAAATCTATCTAAGCATTCATACCAATCCCAAATCAATAAATAATTCAAACAGATAAATACCAATTTATATGTGCGAGAAATTTAAAGAGATAAGGGAAAGAAGAACACTAATTTTTTACAAGGTTTGGCGGTCTGCCTACGTCATTGCCTCAAGCAGCCCTTTATGAGGATTTCCTTTACTCTCTCCGTTCAATAGGTGTAGTTACCTCTCTCCTTTCAATAGGTGGAGCACCTCTGTCCATTCAGTAGGTGGCGATCCCTCTCTAGCAAGAGCACCCCTCTTTCTAGGCAACGATTCTATCCCCGAATCGTCAAGTTACAACACAAGTAGCAGCAGATTTTAGTACAAGAGAAATTATCTCAAAAGAGTGGATTTGTACAATATAAAAGCACTAGGATACTCTCAAAATAAACTTGATATGAAGCTCAAGAGATTGCTAGGTTTTCTCGATTGAAAAATAATGAACTTGAAGTATAAAAACCAGAAAATCAGTTCATAAAAGAGGGGAACGACGCACTGTAGCGTTTAAGAGATAAAATCAATGTGCTTTGATGCTATTTGGTTGAGCTAACACGTTTAAGGTTAGCCTTGTATAACTAGGTTTGAAACATAACTGTTTGGGCATGTTTTGGTAACATTATCTTTCAAAATAGGAAAGATTTTAAATTGTTTCCGAGAGTTATCGTGCACTTTAGTCACCTGAACCATGTTGTTCAGTTGCTCAAACCAATTTAAAATTGAATTTCCAAAGTGGCAGTAGCACTTGGGTCGCCCGAACCTATTTGGTCGACTAAACCTTTTAGTTCGATCCCCCGAACTTCCTTTAGTATTTGTGGCATAACGTTTGCTAGAGAACTCCAAATAAGGCAATCTTGGTATCAAAAGAAATCTAAGAAAAAATCCCACAACTTTTGTATTGAAGGCTTTTGAAGATGAATATATATAATAGAGAAAATAGCACATCAATGCATCTGTAGAAAAAAGAAAAGGATTTGGAGAATCTTGTTTTGGGCTTTTTCATTCCAAAATTGATTTAATCCTTTTGAAGTAACATTTAGACTTTAGAAAAATATTTTCCAAGATTTGAAACAAGTCTCTAATTCCAATCATTAATCCTAAGAGCTTCATAAACAAACCAAAGTTTGAGAAGCACTTACATGAGACTTATATTACATTACACATGAAAGATTAACTAAGTCTTCATGTCTTGAAGCTTGATCTTCATCCAAGCTCTAGCCATTCTTCATTTTTCTTGTTTTCTTCATGGCTTTTAAACTTAAATGTGATCCATCGTACTTGTAAGATATAATACGTGTAAATTCACTTGAAAGCACAATTAGATACCTTGGTTTGTCATTATCAAAATGAGATTAAGCCTTGTTAGGCCAACATATTGATGCCCATGGTTGAGTGTGGGTTTCTTAGATAAGCATGAATGTTCATTTAGAGAACCCATTATTGCTTTGAGATGTTGATAAGATGAATCTTCTGTTTATTTAGTGTTGCCACGAGTGAGTAAAAGGATCCAAAAGGTTTCCTTTCATCTTATGAAGTTTCATATTTGATTCTCAAAGCGACACTTTACTTGATTAAAGTGAGTTAAGGATAATACAATGTCAATTCATCACTTTGCAACATCAGTAGAGCCTTCCACCATGAGGATAGATTTTTACAGTTTCCTCTAAAAGTAAAAGACGTTGATTATGATCATGTGGAAAGCGAGTAGCTCTAGAAGATGTCTATATAAGCATACTAGAATATATAATAGAACAATTTGAATGAATATTAAATTTTCCCGAGCATTCTGCTGAGCTCTTGAAACTTTTGTTGAGCAATTATCTCAACAAAGTGAATTTTAGATAAGAGGTAGATGAGTCCTATGTTAAGATAACCTCTCTCTGAATTACTTTGGCATTGCTTTCCTAATTAACATCCAAATGATGAGTCATGTATTCCTTGGCAGGGGATGCTCATTAGGTTGAGTATAGCTCGAGAGCTATTTTTCAATTCAGTACATGATTCCAAAGTAATTATAAGTGGACATTTTCAAAATAAGCATAATATTTTCATGCTTGTGGTTGAAGCATGATAAGTATGTCCTTAATACTTGGCATTGAGCATTTAGGAGTATATGAAACTTTATTGAACAATGCTTTTGGTGATAGGAGATTTGTTCTCCCAATCTGCCACTAATGGGAAAGTACCTTAAACTAAGAATATGCTCATAATTTGGAACACAAATATGATACTACGAGTAGATACTTCATCGCAAAATTTATTGTAGTTTGGTAAGCCTTTTCCTATGGAAGAAAATGCTCTTGTATTAACAACAATTAAGGAGTTTTTTGTAGGCCAAGCATAGAGGGAACATTCTCTAAATGAAAATAATAACTCCTAAGTAAATGCCTCTAATTAAGCACGGAAGGATGTCTGGTAGTGAGTTAGTGAGCACTAGCAAATTACTGCTTTAGAATCGATCATGATGATTAGTGCTCATAACTAGAATTGAGAAAGTTTTCACTAATAGGGTTTGATACACTGCATTATTAGTGATGACTGAATTTTCATTTTTGAACACCCTTGAATTTTGATCAAGCATTCAACATTAATGTTCCAAGATGAGTTTAGGGTTGAATGGTACACAATACTTATGTTGTCATGAATAACTCCCCTAAAACTCAATTCTATGCATAGGATAAGATATGCTATACTTTGGATATACTAACTATGCATATTATCAAATTTAAGCATGCATAAGTCAAATCATCAAGAAATGTATAACTGAAGAAGACATCTTTGAGAAGTGAATTTATAGGGCATGCTTCTGAGACTTTATTCAAGAGTAAATGACTAGGTTATTCATCTCAGAAATACAAGGTTCTTAAAGGATTTCTATTGTATCCCCCAAATAGGCTATTTAAGCCCTTAACCTTTACTTTGGACATTTTGGATGAATGATATCTTATGGATTCATGCGGAGACTAATGTTTCACTAAGGCAAATACTATTTCATTCCTTTCTAGTCCTAAAGAACAAGCCTAAGCATAGAGCTCGTGAGGGCAAGCATGCTACTTTATCCCATAAGTTATAGCCAATATTTTAAAAAGATTAACCAATCAACAAGGATATATATAGTTAAAAGATCATATTGGATTTATCATTTGAACTCATCATATTGGCTTAATTTTCTAAAGTCCCTAGTGTAGAATTCAAGCAATTATTATGCGTAAATTGAGATTTTATACTTTGAGCACTATTGTGGTAAGTGTCTCTAATTTTTGCACTATATAAATTCACTTAGTCATCACTATCCATTTTTACCTAGGTATGGTTAAATCTAGCTAAATCCTATTAACTAATCCTAGGTTCTAAGGAAGAAATATTCTAAAAATTATGTAATTCGTTTTGGTACTCATTCTTCCTTGGGTCCCAAGGGATTGTTCTTCTTAACTACCCATACCAACTTCCTTTCTTTGCCTCTAGCACCTCTAAAGGGGCAAGAGTAATGGATGTGACCATTCCTTTCACAATACAAGCAAGTCTTGTTTGTATGTAAAAGATTTGTCTTGTTAACCCTATTTTTATTTGATGAGGTATAAACATTAATATGACCATGGGATTTATAAGAGAAACCATAACTCAAATTCTTTTTATAAAAGCTATTTCTTTTATCTCCTAAGAATTTATTGGAGTTTTCTTTTTCTCTTGTGAATTTGTTAATAGTTTTACCATAATCTTCATCTTTATTTTTCAAGAGAAAATTTTGTTTTAAAATATTTTCAATTTGATCTTTCAAATTTCCTACTTATGCTTGAAGGATTTCATGGTCTTTATGAGAATTTGAAACAAGCTCCTCATTTTTTATTTTTAAGGGAGATATTTTCCTCTTTTAAGGTGAAACAAAGACAAGGTTCCTTTTGTTTACATTTTGACAATTTTTCTTCAAGATTTTTGTTCCTTCTTTTGACTAAAACTAATTCATCAAATAATTTAGTGCATTTAATTGCTAACTCATCATAAGTATAATCATCATCATCAGAACTTACCTCTTCTTGTTCATCAGCCATGAAGCAAAAATGTGTTTCTTCCTTTATTTCATCATTGGTGGATAGTCTATCGATTTTATTCCAAGTAGCAACATTCATGACATTGTAATCCCCATTTTGAAAATTCCTTTGGTTTTGGTTTAGAGGGCAATTTATTATTTCGTGCCCAATATTATTGCAATCGTAGCATTTAATGCCATTATTATT